>NC_138162.1:50272951-50456473 GCF_964165515.1 Mesoplodon bidens
TGGACATGCTAACCTTTCTTTCTTTGGGCTTCCCTGCATTTCAATCAAACAGACCATTTTGTCCAGTAGCATATCCCTTCTCTAGATGTGTTACTACCATCATTGAGGTTATCATTATCTTTTTTATTTGTTCAAGCAGAGCCTAGACACTGTTCTCCCTCTCCCTGCTTTTGACAAGAGAGACGTTGTAATTTTAAGGCAGCTCCTATAGATAGAGTTCCTTTTACTGGGAAATTACTTTTTCGATGGTAACCTCACTTTCACACTCTTGGTAGCAGATAGAATTCCATGCACAGGCTACATTTTACACATTCAAAATGCAGCCTAATTATGAAGCCAAAGCCAGTTATTGTCAGGCTCCATTATTATCACCATCAGCAGGAGATTTTTGCTGAGGGTCTTTTTGTGCAGGGTCACTGGGCCCTGTGCAACAGTCTCAATTTCAGTCTGCTTTCACCTCCACATACATTAAAGACAGTCTCTACCCCTTTTTTCTTATTTCATAGCTTAGTGGCTCATGGCCTAGACTTCCTTCAATATCTTATAATAACCTATAATGGAAAATAATCTGAAAATATACATATATATAACTGAATCACTTTGCTATACACCCGAAACTAATGCAATATTGTAAATTTCTACTCTTAAATGTTAGCTTTATCTTCAAAGAGTTTATGATGCCAGTGACAAGCAGAGCAGATATCCAATATTATCTGAAAAGGAAAAAGGTCATACTCTGTCAGACAGGGACTTGGGTAGATGACAATAACTACAGAGATTCAGAGGAAGAAAGTCATGGTGGGCCTGAAGCCTCATGGAAACTTCATGAAGGAGGTGAACCAGAGCTGAGCCTCAAAGAAAGAGTAGTAATTCTCTTACTAAAAGCAAAAGCAAATGTTAACATGATGTTCCCATACTGTTTATTGAATCATAGGGAGTTCTTGCAATCAACCTTCTCATCTCTCGAGACTCACACCTCCTAGGCTTGCACCTTGTTTGACCTCACAGCTGTTGCACAGTAGTTTTCATCCCCTGTCGTGTATATTTTGACCCCTTGAACATATTTCTACCACATCTGTTTCTCTCCCTAGAATGTAAGTACTCTTAGGCAGAGACCATTTCTTATTCATTTTTGTTTTCCCACAATGTTACTATCTCACAGAGCTGACATGTAGGTATGCCTTTTCTTATCAATTATATCAAGACTAAATCACATAATTCTTTGTCAGTTTTGAAGACTGGAAATCAAACCCTACTCTCCTGTTTGCCTTTATGTAGCTGAAATGCCATTATGGGATGGTTAAAAAGAACAGCGAGATATAGAATGTCTAGTAAAAATGATGTGGGCTGGAAAATATGATGTAAATTATCAGGATTGAAAACAAAAATTCTATCTTCAGCACTGGAAATATTGCAGATGGTATTGAAATGTGACTCAAAAGTGTGATTTCATAAAAGTGATGGTATTTATATGAGCAATTCAAACTAGATTGAAAACTAATTCTGATGGAAAAGTTTTAAGAGTTTAAATACTTTTTCATGATTCTACTTTACTGGAATTCAGCTAGGCTCTGAAGCTCAGTAAATTTCCCCCTATATATCCTACTTGGATTAAACCATAATCAGTATTACATGTATGCCATCTCTGTCTAGACCTCTAATCTAAAAAGTCTTAAAGAAAATTAAAAACTAACCCTTCACAATGTTAGATACATCTATGAACCCGTTTGTTCCCATCATTTCATGACTTAAGTAAAGCATACCTAAGGTCTTGGATTTCAACATTTTTCTTCCCTGCCACATAATTTACCTACTCCTGTAATGCAAGTAAGAAATATAATAAATAGAACCACAAGAATTACAGAAAATCCATGTGTAATAATTGAGGTACAAATAAGTACATATTCTTTTAGTTACTAGGAGTTAGATTTTAAAAATTGAAAATGATGCATGTTGTTATGGCTATGCAAAAGTAAATGCATTGCATGTAGGTTTTTATAGTTGGTGGCTGGCAAATGTGAAGCACTGGAAGAGGCATTGAAGAATTTCCTAGTCCCAAATCCCAACTTCTTTAATTCTCAAATCTGTACCTAATAGAAAGTCTCCTACTCTATTCCTGAGCATCTCCTGGACATAGCTGATGCAAATCTGATTATCAAATCTGATCTGATGTAAGCCAAGGAAATACAGTTATTATAGTACAATGTCTAACTAAGCTAACTTTTAATAATTTTTATTTGAAAAATGTTTGTTTCCTGGCATGGGCTTTTAGCAGAATGAAAACACCCTTTACCAGCAGAAAAGGTAGTGTTTTCTCCATCTGATCTTTCATCATATAAAATTCTTGATCAAGCCAGAACCTTCTGAAATACATGATTTGGAGACCTTCCAAAAGGTCCTGTCCTGAAAGGGATGGTAAATTACAGTTTGATCTCATTTGTCCTAAATTCTGTACATCATTCACCTGTGAGTTATAAGTGTCTCACCCTTGTGAGATATGTCCCATAACTCATTCTCATCAGTATGATGCATTTACTACTAAAAGATTCATATCTTGGAAATAACTTGACTATTTCAAACTATGGTCTCTAATTAATCATACAGTAATTGCATTAAGTACTGTTCTAGTTGCCAAGTCTAATCATATTTCACCCAGATGAATCTGTGTCTGGCCTCTGTATCTGGCTTTCTTTCTGAGATTTAATCAAGGGCATGCTTTAAATGGAATTCTGAGACTGGACATTGAAGTTCCCCCAAATGTTTGGGTTTTAAAGATCAATAGCAAATTCAGCATGCATTTTTCACATGCAGAAACCCAGTAACTGTGGTTTGAATAGACCAGGAAGGCATTTACAATTTAAGTCTAAAAACAAGTCTGTCACAAATCAAAATCAAGTACTGCAGATCTATAGAAGTGAATGTGCATGCATATCTGCCAGATCTGCCTTCAGATAGCATGATTCAATTAGTAAGAGAGTGTCTTTTTGATGTTACTTCCCCTGTATTAGGGGCTGTCCACATCTTTTTTTCCATTTCCCCACCAGAATATATACATCTTAGGATGGGCACTGGTTCTTTTCTATTGTAGTAATCTTCACTCATTAAAAAAAAAAAAAAAAAAAAAAAAAAAACCAACCTGGTACCTAATAGTCCCTTAATGTGTATAGTGTATTTAGGGATGAGTGAATTAATGAATTGATAAAATAATAAGCATATGACATTTTAATCACAGTGAAAATGTTTAATAGTCAATAGAGGCTTTTAATGGTTAAAAGAAAAAGATATGCTCTCTCTTGCATACTATAGAAATCAAACTGAAAATTCAAATTTGAATACTACATTTCAAACATTAGAGTAAAATTCCTTTCCAGTATTTTTAAATTACATATTCTATTATTTTTAAATATAATTATCTTCTTACTGGCAAGAAGTGACATTCATAGTGTCCTTTAGGTGTTTGTAAATTTCACCCTGTTGTGCCCATGCATCCACATTCAACTTACCATCTTTTTCAGTAACTCACCCCATGTCTGAAAGTAAATTTAGGCAGCTACTCTTCAGAGGTTTCCGGTCAGACCAGATATTTTTGTATTTGAATGAAATTCTTCAAAAGGCCTACTGCAGGGCTTCCCTGGTGGCGCAGTGGTTAAGAATCCACTTGCCAATGCAGGGGACACGGGTTCGAACCCTGGTCCGGGAAGATCCCACATGCCACAGAGAGACTGGGCCTGTGCACCTCAACTACTGAGCCTGTGCTCTGAAGCCTGCAGGCCGCAGCTACTGAAGCCCGTGCACTTAGAGCCTGTGCTCTGCAGCAAGAGAAGCCACCGAAATGAGAAGCCCGCGCACCACAGCTAAGAGTAGCCCCCGCTCGCCGCAACTAGAGAAAGCCCTCGCGCAGCAGTGAAGACTCAGTGCAGCCAAAAAGAAATAAAATAAAATAAAAAGTAAGTAAGTAGGGCTTCCCTGGTGGTGCACTGGTTGAGAGTCTGCTTGCCGATGCAGGGGACGCAGGTTCGTGCCCCGGTCCGGGAATATCCCACATGGCACGGAGCGGCTGGGCCCGTGAGCCATGGCCGCTGAGCCTGCGCTCCGCAACGGGAGAGGCCACAACAGTGAGAGGCCCGCACACCAAAAAAAAAAAAAAAAAAAGTAAGTAAGTAAGTAAATAAATAAATATATAAGAAAGGACTACTGCAAACAATTATAATAAATCTTATATTGTATCTGTTACCGTTATTAATGAAAACGAGAAAATAAGTGCTAGGGTTATTGTACATAAAATAATCACTAGGGTGTTTTTTCAGGCTCCGGACACGCAGGCTCAGCGGCCATGGCTCACAGGCCCAGCCGCTCCGCGGCATGTGGGATCTGCCCAGACCAGGGCACGAACCCGTGTCCCCTGCATCAGCAGGCGGACTGTCAACCACTGCACCAGCAGGGAAACTCCAATCACTAGGTTTTAATATTCTAATCTGAGTCAATTCAAGGTCTATCCTGAGAAGAATCAGGCACTGGCTGAATGGCTTTTAGAGAAACATATTTTGTGGTTGTTTGATAGAAAAGTCACTACAGGAAACCGGGCACTGGCCTGGCACATTGCATTTACCTACTCACAACTTGTGAGGGAGAATATCCCAGTTCTTTCATTCTTTGTGAAATGGGCAAGAGCACCATGCATATTTACTGCCAGGTACGTAAGGACCTGCCCCCAAAGCATTACCAACCATTCAGTTCACTATGATATCTAAACAACTTCCTAATGTTTACCTCTACTCTGAACCCTCTGCCCAGAAGAAGAGAAAAGGGCAGTTGCCTTTAATGGAACTAAACTGGAAAGGGAAATCACACATAGGTGATCATACATCAGGTGATCTAATAATTTCATCAGTACGTCCAAGTGTTTATTTGTAAGAATCGAATTTCACAAACTTCTAATATTTTGGGGCTTCTTTGCATGTTTGTATTCTCATATTACCCTAAATTTATATTTGTTATAGTCACTAAGGCAGTAAATTGTACTTTTGAACATATTTAGCTCCTTTGTTAGGCTGAGGGCTCCTTGTAGTGCTGGTGTACCTAATTTACATTGTAGTCCAGAGCCTGATGAAGTGTTGAACATTTAGTAGCTCCTCAATAAATGCTGAATTAATTAATGAGAGCTTCCTGCATCACCTTCAGATGTCTGTTCTTTGACTTTCATCCACATCTTGAAATAGCTTTGAAACTCTGTTCATCACTCCATTTAATATTCCCTCCAAAAAAATCACAAAGAAGATACATATTAATATTTATTGGGCTTCCCTGGTGGCACAGTGGTTGAGAGTCCGCCTGCCGATGCAGGGGACACGGGTTCGTGCCCTGGTCCGGGAAGATCCCACATGCCATGGAGTGGTTGGGCCCGTGAGCCATGGCCACTGAGCCTGCGCGTCTGGAGCCTGTGTTCTGCAATGGCAGAGGCCACAACAGTGAGAGGCCCGCGTACCACACACACAAAAAATTTATTATGTCATGACACAGTGATTTGCTTCTAAGGGCTTGTTATACTGCCTTCATTGTCCTGAAAAACATTACAGTCTAGATGCAGAGGCAAGAAAAACCACATAAAATATTAAATTACAAAATGAAGGGGTTGTGATTAAAAGTAAAATGAATACCATAAATGATATGAATATAGTGTGTTTTAAGATTATGCTAAGTTAGGTCCGTTCAGGAGATTCATATCTGGGAAAATATGAGGTTCTTTGGTGACTGTGGCCAGAGTTAGTTGGCTTGAAGGCTTGAGGGGCCTCCTGGAAGGATACAGTCGAAACCAAGAGAATCAATAGAAAAATCTGACCCAATAAGTAAGTCTTAGTCATCAGAGGGGAGGAGTGACGTGATGAGTTGCTTGAATGAATCCCTAAGCATAGCATTTCCTTTCACCACTGACTCATATGAGAATTTTTGGGAGAAACAAAGAACTGTGACATAGAACTGAAATTACTGTGTAAGATATTAATATTCATGAGATATCAGTCTTATAAGATATTGGGCAAAAGCTTTTATCCTTTAGTAGAGGATAAGAAAAAAGGATGGAGGCCTTGTCTTCATTTCTGCCTTGGAAATATTGTCCAGTGTGGGAACTGGAGGGTGCAGTTAATCACTGGATAATATGCTACCCAGACAAGGAGTATCTGGAAGCATCACAGGTGTCATGCAGGGGCATCAGTACCCAGTAGAGGTAGCCATGGTTTACTGAACTCTCAGTGTTATCAACAAAGAGGGAAGGAGGAACAGAAAAGTATAATAGTGGCTAGACATAGTTTTGAATCCATGTTGACTCCCTTTGGTGATACCTCAGAATACCTGGAGCAAGACTCAGCATCGGGTATTAGCAAGTGATAGGTTACATGCATAACAGATATTTACAGGAAGGTGAGTTATCTGAACTGCAGTGCAATCTAGGAAATCTTCATGCAGCAGGAAGAACTGGATCTAGATCTATAAAAAGAGAGGAGGGTAATGGGGAGAGGCAGTACTGAAAGATGAAGATGAGCAAAGACAAAGAAGAAATATCTGTGATCTCTGGTTCATGGGAGACCATGAACATAGCACTGTGACTGACGGTAGCTCTGTGTACATTAGAGAGGATAGTGAGCAACTGAGTTAGAACTGAATATTGGGGCCAAAATTCAAGAAACCTGGAGCTGTATCATCTCAAAAATCTAAAAAGAGCAAGCTCCTGATGTGAAGATTTCAGAATTTTTCAGATAGGAATATTCCCATGACCGATAGCCATGCAGTAAGCACTTTGGATATTTTATTTTTAATTTTAAGAAGCTCTATGAAGAAGTATTATTGTATTTATTTTCTTTAAATCAAAATTGAGAGTTTAAGTAACTTGCCCAATGTGACACAGTAACAACTGAGCTGGGATTTGAGAACAGATGTGTGTGGTTCACAAACCACTACACGTCACCTTTTCTAAATTTGCTTTACTCAACAACCTAATCTCAATGGGATTAGGTTGGCCTTGCATTTTCCCCACTCTGTTCTATTTCCTTGGATAAAATAATGGTGATTGCGTATTACATAAAGATAGAAAAAACGTTAATGGTGATCTCTCACTTCTTGAAATCAGTTCTTTTTTTTTTTTTTTTTTTTTTTTTTTTTGCGGTACGCGGGCCTCTCACTGTTGTGGCCTCTCCCATTGCAGAGCACAGGCTCCGGATGCACAGGCTCAGTGGCCATGGCTCATGGGCCCAGCCGTTCCAAGGCATGTGGGATCTTCCCGGACAGGGGCTCGAACCCACATCCCCTGCATCGGCAGGCGGACTCTCAACCACTGCGCCACCAGGGAAGCCCCGAAATCAGTTCTTTTTAATGATGTTCAGTTTACCTGTATATTTTTTGAAGACCCTGGCCTGGAATTTTCTATTTTTTTCTTATTTTGGTGCCTTCTGATGAATCTGCCTACATCATGTATACTTGAGTGGTTCACCTTGGTGTGTTAATGCTGTGGGAGATGATGTGCCTGGTACTTTAACAAAAGACACATTCTTGTGCCTTCGGTGACAAAGGACTTTAAGCGTTAAAGGAGATAAGAAGGGAGAAAGGAAATGGGTTTTATAAAGGAGAATGAGGCAGGCAGAGGAAGTGTTGATGATAGATGAGACTGGAATTATAGACTCCACCACCAGGGTGAAGTGATTAGGCTTGACTTGGTTTACTTAGAAAATGGACTTCAGAAGAGATAAGACCAGCCTTCTGGACTGGAAATAGATGTGACTTGGGGCTTAGAGATGAAGACACCCACATGACAGGAAATCAATAAAGGCTTTCACTACTACTGAAAAGGAGGAACCTTCTGTCTAGTCTAAATACCTGTGAGCACCTAACTTAATTCGTTTCAAGGACCCTGTTAAAGTTGCTGTGAAAACAGTGAAGAAGTGCCAAGGGCGTAAGCTACTAAGGAAAGGTACGAGTAGTAACTGGGAAATCTTGTTCCTGAGCTTGGTTGGCAGATGGAAGCACCCTCCCTCCCGTGTTGGACGTTGTTAAAGGGGCGCCTATGAAGAAGCAAGCTTCTTTGCTGCCCCTTCTGGCTGCTTTATGTAAAGCGTATTTAACAATGCTTCATGTTACTGAATCAGTTTGACTTAGCAAGAATCGCCCACAAAGAAATCACATTCTAATAAAAGTGTGTGTGAATTTACATATATATGGAATCTAAAAAAAAAATGGTTCTGATGAACCTAGGGGCAGGACAGGAATAAAGACGCAGATGTAGAGAATGGACTTGAGGACACGGGGAGGGGGAAGGGTAAGCTGGGACGAAGTGAGAGAGTGTCATGGACATATATACACTATCTACTGTAAAATAGATGGCTAGTAGGAAGCCACCGCATAGCAAAGGGAGATCAGCTCGGTGCTTTGTGACCACCTAGAGGGGTGGGATAGGATATATGTATATACATAGCTGATTCACTTTGTTATAAAGCAGAAATTAACACACCATTGTAAAGCAATTATACTCCAATGAAGATGTGAAAAGAAATGTGTGTGAATTTGTTTTGGAGGGTTGAAATAATTGGTAGATAAATCCAACTTTAAGAGAAATGAAAGAAATTCTTCAGGCTACACAGTTCAGATAGCATTATGCATGATGTGGTTTTCTCCTAATTGAAAATGGGGGAAATTTTCCAAATTATTTATGAACTCAGTGAAAAAAATTAGAATGTGCTATCCTATACTCCTTGATGTCAGTTTAACCCAAGCATTAGTCATGCATTTTCAGATTTCCAGAAGAAAAAAAATCCTCATAAATGGGACCTTAGTTACTCTTTTAAATGTCCTTTCAGAAATGGGCTTTGAAATAACACAATAGAGGTTTGATAAGATACAGTGATGGAATAGAGGGATGATTAAAAATAAATGTCTCCAGGAAACATTATTTTAATATTTATGGTTGGAACTAATTTTTTATACTTGTGTCACTGAGGTAATATTGTAACATGAATTCTACAAATATGTTCATGTATTCCATCATTTGCAGTAAATATTAATTGTGATTCCATTTTAGCTCTCAAATATATCCAATTCTCCCCATCTTCTCTGCTCCTGGATTGATGTAATGGACTCTTTAACTGTTCTCCATACCTCAGATCTGGCCCCTGCTCAGTCTGTTTGCCATCATATGGGGCTTAGTATCTGGAGGAAAGTGGAGTTCCTGCTTTGTCCATTGCTCTCTATGTAGGGGGATGATAGCTATGCCTGTACATTTGCTAAGGAAATTAGTTCTAGCCCTGGTGTCTGGGTTTATAAGTCTAAATATTATCATGTCAGAAGAGCACAGTTTTCTGTCAGGCTTACTCCTTAAATAGGGATGCCAGGAACCACTCACTTAGGTTCAGCTTCCGCTAAGGGATTAAGTCCTAGTGTTGGTGTTTGTATTTCCTCCCCTCCCTGGACCTAACGGGGTCCTAGGTTACCCAAAGTCATAATAACAGCCCCAACCTCCTCTTATAGAGAAGGAGTTAATTAGATGAAATAGTAGAGAGCAAAGAAAAATGGGCACAATATGGCAGAATTCAAGCTGAGGTCCTCCTTTTTATGGGTAGCTTGGAAATTTTTGTGTAGTGCTTCACTGAGTTCCGTGGGTTCTGAGGGTTTGGGGAGCTTGTGGAATAGTGCTCACTATTAGTTTAGTTACCAACATACTGAGTGATCTTTTTTCCTACATGAAAGATTCCAGAGAGTTTTTGTGTCTTCTCTTTTTCAAATGTGGTCAATTTTAGCCCAGTTCCATTTGTCTATACAAAAGGACCACACTTCTTTTTCCACTGGCGGCATTAGGTGGTAATTAAGGCCATAAAAAACAGTACAAATAGGATCATGAAGAACCTCATGTACCAGGGCTTCATTCAAGAGCCAGATAACTAGTGGGTATGAAATAGATGGTCTTTTCCAAGGAAGGAGGTCAAAGAGCAAGAGGACACATGATCAGCTCACATGACAGGCAAAAACCAATTATATTGGGAGCTCAGAACAAGTTGGTTTCCCTTCTAAAATAAAAGTCAGCCCACAAATATGTATTGAGCCACTACCATGTGAGAGGCATTATCCGAAGTTCTAGTGATGGTAGAGAACTGGAAAGGTCAATCCTGATGATAAGGGCCATAATTCTAATGGGAGAAGGCATATAATAAAATGTCAAAAGAACTAATTTAAGTGACTTAAAGAGAGGTTAAAGGCTTTATTCAACTGATGTGCTCAGGCAGCACCTGAAGACCAGGTAACTCTCCTAGTTGAAGCAGGGCTGGGATTTTACGGGATGAGAAGAGGACTGGGTACCTGTCCTTATGGTCTGACTCTGGTATCACTTTTCATCTTCAGTTGCTGTAATTCTTATTGTTGGAATGGCTGGATGTTGTTTTGGTCCTTGGGCCTCTTGCTCAGGGTCATTGTTGTAATATCACGCAAAAAACTGTCAGGACATTTCTTTTCAAACCTGTTTTTATAAACTTTGCCATTTGTTGGTTAGTCAAGGTTCAGCAGCAGAGGACATAGGAATAAAAAGGAGAAAGAATAAAAAGGAAGAGAGGCAGTTGTCAAAGGCTTTCTTTGTTCTTGTACAGAAAGTATACAAATAAATAAAATGTCTTCAGTGTCTGTAAATTGAATCAAGAAAGTAAATCCAGGAAAGTGTGGAAGAGAGTTGTTAAGGAGACATCTCCTAGGAGAAGACATTCAAGTTGAAACCTGACAGCTGAGAAGGAGAAAGCCATTGAAAATATGGGAGATTTGGCAACTACAGATGCTGGAAAGCAGGAATAAGCTAAGCACGTTTGAAGAGAAGAAAGGACAGGACGATATGGGAGACCCAGGTAAGCCAGAGAGTTCATAGGACATGCTTTGGCATTTGGTGACACGGGGGAGGTGGGAAGGAGAAGTAAGGATGCAAGGAATTTCACACTTGATTGTAATTGTTTTGAGCTGACACTAGCCCTTGCTGCCCTTGGCAGGTGTTTAGAGCAGGCTCTGATGGGCTGTTTGCAACGGTGGTTCTCAAACATCAGCATGCTGAGAAATCATTTGGGCATTGGGTTAAAATGCAGATTCTAATTCAAAAGGCCAGAGATATAGGACCTGTTATTCTCTTGCCTAACGAACTCCCAGGTTACACTGATGATGCTTGAGCACCCTTAGTAGGAAGTCTTCAGGGGCTTCCTTGCAGACCCTTCTCTCTTCTCCAAATCCCCCCCAGTACTTAAGGCATCAGAATGAGTGCACCCCTATTTTACTTTCTTCCTTCTTTGCCATTCAGAGGACCAAGGGAAGGCTTTTCCTTGGTCTATCTATTAGCCCACCTGACGCCCCTGCTATCTCCTTAGAGGGCTGGGTCTTGGTAGATTTCCAATTCAAATATAAAAATGGTAGAAGCTATTTAAACCACTTTCCCTCCAGGTGTCATTAATATTTTGAGGTTATTCTATAATACACTATTTACACGTTCTATGTTGTCTCTGAGGAAGAGTAATAATTGTTAAAAGAAAAGTACCCATTTCTTCTTATTTATACTTAACAGAGCTATGTTTTTCTTCACTTGGGAGCCCTTTAGACTGTAGACTACAGACATTGTAAGTATTTGTTCCTCTTTAAATATGGGAAATTTTAGGGCTTCCCTGGTGGTGCAGTGGTTGAGAATACACCTGCCAGTGCAGGGGACAGGGGTTCGATCCCTGGTCTGGGAAGATCCCACATGCCACGAGCAACTAAGCCCGTGCACCACAACTACTGAGCCTGCACTCTAGAGCCCGTGCGCCACAACTACTGAGCCTGCACTCTAGAGCCCACGAGCCACAACTACTGAGCCCATGTGCCACAACTACTGAAGCCCATATTCCTAGAGCCCGTGCTCCACAATAAGAGAAGCCACCACAATGAGAAGCCCGCACACCGCAGCGAAGAGTAGCCCCTGCTCGCCGCAACCAGAGAAAAGCCCACACACAGCAACGAAGACCCAACACAGCCAGAAACAATAAATAAAATAAAATAATAAGTAAATTTATAAAAACTGGGAAATTTCTAAATTTTGCTAAATAATTTAAAACTAATTTCTTGGAAAAAAAGGGCATTTGTAAGTGCATGTATGTAGAGGTGGTAATTTGACTAAAACATTGCCTAAGCAAACGAGGAACAACAGAGAAAATATTTTCCCTCTGTGCTTAATTATCTTAGAAGTCCTAAGTATTTTTTGTTCTCTCCTACAAATACAAAGCATGGGGGAATGACTGTAGGTCAAGGGGACTATGTTGTTGAATTGCAAAAGCATCACATGAATTTATAGGTTGCTTAGTACTTTATGATAGGGAACAATGTCTCTGTTTCTAACAATCCTACCTTAATATTTTCCTTCATTTTAAGGAAAGTATATTGTTTCAGAGCAACAGGTTTATGATATTGGTGGGCATAGGGTCTGCTCAGCTATGTATTACACCTGTGAACTTTGGCAAATTGGTTCGGCCCTTCTGAGCCTCAGACTCCTCAGATGCAAAGTCTGGATTATAGTAGTACTTCATGTTTATCTCAATTAAATAGGTATGCATGTAAATTGTAAGCAGAGTGTCTGGTACACAGTAAGCTTTCAATAGATGTTAAGCATTAATATTAGTAGTATGATTACTAATTATTATTTTCCCGACAAGAGCAAACCCAATTCAGGAAGAACTGGTTGGCAGAGCCTTCAAAACATATTCATGATTTGAAGCTCATGTACCAGCTGCTAATTTGCTTCTTTATTTCGTTTGATTTTCTTTAGCTGCACAGAAGGGAGGTGGGTGGCAGAAGCTTAATTTATTTGTCCCTTTGTTTTTTTTTTTGAAAATGTGGGTTTTGGCTCTCACTATTTTGAGGCATGGACTGGTGATGGCATTGGGGAGATGCACACTTGAGGGAGGTGGGAGGATTATGTCGCTCTCTTGGTGGTTCTAGCGTCTTTCTTTCCCCAAGTGATCAGCATAGGTACTAGATTGCCAGTGCTGCCGGCCAAAGGCCTTTCCTTCCACAGACTTGGAAACACATGAAAAGAGCCATGACTCATGGGCTACAACTTTTTCAGCTGCTTGATAGAAGCAATGATAGGCTCAGCTCCCATGTTCCCATCACCCCACAGGCTGGCTGAAGGGGAAAGTGCTCTCTGGTTTTCAAATAAAGTGCTTCCCAGCGATCATTGAGAACAACTGAGAGAGAGACTGTGGAAAAGTTAGGATGCTGTTCCTTTCCTTGGCTGAAGTCAGTGGAAAGGATGATCTGGGGTGACACCAGGGTTTCTTCAGACCCTTAGAGGTATGGCATATGAAGTACTTTCAAATCTTTCTTTACAAACTCTCCCAGTCCCCGCTTTCCTGCATTTCACCCCTTGTACTTGGCATGTTTCTCTAGGAGCACTTAACTCATTGTATCATCTTTTGCTGTGGTACTTGTTATGGGCCAGCCTCTCTTCTGTGTGCTGTGTGAGGGCAAATCCTCTGCCTTTTTTTTTTTTTTTTTTTTTTTTTTTATGGTACGCGGGCCTCTCACTGTTGTGGCCTCTCCCATTGCGGAGCACAGGCTCCGGACACGCAGGCTCAGCGGCCATGGCTCACGGGCCCAGCTGCTCCGTGGCATGTGGGATCCTCCTGGACTGGGGCACGAACCCGTGTCCCCTGCATCGGCAGGCGGACTCTCAACCACTGCGCCACCAGGGAAGCCCTGCCTTTTTAATCATTGGATCTCCAGCCCTGAGCTCAGTGCCTGGTAGACTCTGAGGGTTTACATAGCAATTGTTGACTACATGGACAGATGGACTGGTGAATGGGTTCATGAGTTAGGAAAAGAATACTTCAGTACCGTGGATGGTGGTATATATGGGAATATGCTTTAATTATCAGATGGCTATTTGGGAGGGATGAATTATTTATTAAAAAGACAGTTCTGAAGTTCAGAAAACTTGCTTTGTTGTCAAACTTCAGGTCATAATGTTAAGTTTGAGAGCAGCTACTTTGTCCATAAAACTCCCAAGTAATTTTGGGGAGAATTTAGAATGAAAAAAGAAAGCATCCTCAAAAGTATAAATGGACATTTGTGACAGACATGGCATTCTAAATGAACATTAAAACAGATATGGTTTATGTAAAGGTAAGATACATTGAATCTGTAAGAGATTTACATACAGAGGGAGCTTAAAGTTCTGTTGAGAAAAAATGATAGAACTTTATCCATGAACTCACTAAATAGTATTTATTAAAGACCTACTTTGGGGCTTCCCTGGTGGCGCAGTGGTTGAGAGTCCGCCTGCCGATGCAGGGGATATGGGTTCATGCCCTGGTCCGGGAAGATCCCGCATGCCATGGCCACTGGGCCTGCGCGTCCGGAGCCTGTGCTCCGCAACGGGAGAGGCCACAACAGTGAGAGGCTCGTGTACCCCACCCCGCCCCCAAAAAAAGACCTACTTTGTACTGAACATGATGGACTGAGGGATGAATTGATCCATGTCTCAGTCCTCTGGGGCTTCACAGTTAAATCAAGAAAAGAACATGTAAATAAGTCTTTGTAGTAAGAGGAGAACAGAGATAGGATCATGGCACTATCGCGAGATGGTCATGGCTAACCCCACTCAACAAAATCTAGAGACAACATGATATCTGAACTGGAACTTGAAGGATATGTGGGAGTTGACATGACAGGAGGGAAAAAGATGCTGTACCTGTGCAGAGATAAAGGGGTGGGGAAGAGCAGGTGCCTTCTGAGGAGTGCAGGTACTTCTGTGTGGCCAGTACATTGTGCTGTGGATGAGGAAAGTGAGTGGTTGAGATGAGAAAGACAGTGAGAAATTCAGCAGGACTTGAACATCAAGCTCTGTATTCAAAATTTATTCTTCCACGTCAGTTATGCATAACTAAAGAATATAGTAATCTGGGCTTCCCTGGTGGCGCAGTGGTTGAGAGTCCGCCTGCCGATGCAGGGGACATGGGTTTGTGCCCTGGTCCGGGAAGATCCCGCCTGCCACCGAGCGGCTGGGCCCTTGAGCCATGGCCGCTGAGCCTGTGTGTCCGGAGCCTGTGCTCCACAACGGGAGAGGCCACAGCAGTGAGAGGCCCGCGTACCACACACACACACACACACACACACACAAAGAATATAGTAATCTGTGCTAATTGCTTCTCCAACTACTGAGGTGGAATGCCTGAAGACTGCACTGCAGTTCTACTTTAGCAACTGGAAAAAATAACGTGTGTTCAGTGGCTATGTACTCCTGACCTCATGTACTTTTCATAAAGGCAATTGATTAAAAACAAAATAATGTGATTTAACTTTATACCCTTGTGTCAGTTTGATATATATGATTTTACAAAACAGAAAAACATTCTGGAAAAAAGTCACCATGGTTTTATTTTAGGCAACAAAGAGAATCTTTTTACACTCAAAATGGACTCGTTGATAAGGTCAGGGATACAATCTAGGATCCCTGGCTTCTGACACATTGACTTTCATATAAGACCACCAAGCTCAATAAATGCAATAGCCTCCAAAGCTGGAAGGTGGCATTTTATCTTCTTTGCTACCTCATGCAAACTCTATTTGAGGGTTGTATATCACCAAGTTCTCTCACGTGACTTTGAATATATGTCTTATAAGATTCCTTACCTCAGATAACTTCACAGATTGATCTTTTTTCAGTTTAGTTTAAAATTTTATTTATCTTTAGCCAAAAATATCATTAACTAGACATCATCCACTTAAAAATCAGCTTACCCAAATTTGTCAGTTCATTAGAAGAATTACTGTAGAAAATCAAGAACACATATTCAAAAGCTGCCTGGATTCGTTTTATATTTGACCTATATTTTTAGAGTGCCTATAGGCAAAACACTATGTGTTTGCATGTGTGGAGGGGTATACACGAATAATACTCATATTGGCAAATACTCACATGACAGTTACTGTGTTGTAAGGCAGTAGTCCAAGTGCTTTTTATAATATTTACACATTTAGTTTTTTTCTATAAGGTGGGTAACTTTTAAAATACCTGTTTTATAGATGAGAAAACTGAGGCCCACAGAGATTAAGTAAGTTGCTCAGATCATGAACCAGGAAATGGAAGAGTCCTAGTTTCCTTGGAGGAAACTAGGACTCCCTAGAGCCCATGATAGGAAGAGAGTTCATGTAGCCATGTGGAAACTACTTCAGAAATACAGAACAGGAGGAGAGTTTATGTCTGGGGTGATTATGAAGGGTTCATAAAAGAAGAGACATTGAAACTGAGCCTAAGGATTGGTGGGCTTTTCTCAGGTGGAGGTTTAGATGACTGCAGACTCGGGATTGCCATTAGCAATGGCACCAAGGTAGAAGAGCACACGGTGTGTTTGGAAGACAACACTTGAAGCGATGTGTCAGGAGTGGAGTGGGGAGTCAGTGTAAAAGGGCAGAAGGAAAGTTATCAGAAGGGAAGTTATAGCAATTTCTAGAGAACCTTAAAGCCCAGATAAAAGAGTTTGAAATGTGTTCTGCGTGTGAAGGTTTGTGGTTTTATTTTTTCTTTAGTTATTTTTCAAGCAAAGGAGTAAAATGAAGGCTGATGAATTAGGCAGCTATGTGTAGGATTGATTAGATGGAGAATGAGAAATATTTGAAAGGAGAAAAAGGTTGGCATTCTAAAGGATTTAAATCCTTCAGCAAGAACAACAAAAACAGAATTAAACAAGAACAGAGACTTGTGAAACATCTTAACTATGAAGTTGAAACAGAAAATCTGGAGCTTTGCTACAGCAGAAAAGGTACGGTTATGAAGGTAATCTCACCTTGCCTTCACAACAGGACTTTTTGCACCATCTGGAAATCTGGAAGAAGAATCCATTCTTTAGTTCCTTCCTGTACTCTGAAGCCATGAGTAACACAGTTCTTTAACTTTTCCTCTGTACTTTGGTGACAGGTTTTTCCAAGATAGGTGTACAGTGGGGCACAGTTAGTACATCATTTTCAGATGTCCGTGGCTGTCCTGGGGTGTGGAATAATGATGTATGTGTTACTTTGAGGTGGGCATTAATAATGATCATAGCTTACTCAGGGCACAGGGACCAGGAATGACTGAGCAGGGGGAGGTTTTCAGCCTGTAACAGACATTCTTACCCAAATCCCTGTAGTTTCTGAAGAGGCATAAAGCATGGTCTGAACCTAATTTGGGTTTCAGCTTTCTGGTTGGACCACCTGTGCCTCATGAGGACACAGACATCAGATATCAAGAAGAGAGAATAAAGAGCCCATGCGATGGACATCCAGACAGAATTCTGAGGTAGACAAGAGAAAAGGCAAATCCCTGTCAGTTTTGTTCATTGGACTTGAAATGGTAGGGTGTCTAATGAAATGTAAGTTTCCTAGGAAGCTAAGTTTTGAGAGATCTGGGAGATTCCAGGTTAGCTCTGAAAACAGCGGGATCTGTATGGCATTGTCTTTCCATTAGGTGGGCCCCAATTAGTTGCCTCAGAGAAAAGAACAGGACAGCTCATCTGAAAGTTATAACCTTTTGAAGTAGTCCTCTGAGTAAAGTTTAGTCTTTGTGAAACAGGTTACTGTTCAAGTGATGTGCTGCATTTATGACAGCCTCCTTACGATGCCCCAAAGTACATGGCCCTCGGTGTGTATTCCATCAAATGGGGCCTTTGGGGTTACCTTGGTGCCTCATTTCCCTCAAGAGAAAGCTTTAACAATCTAGAACTTAAGAAGCATCTTGAAATGTATGTTAAGGAAAAAACCAGACTGAGTTTGTGTTATTAATCTACATCCAGTCTTAAAACTAATATTAAATCATTCACATATGAGAATATAAGCTGGTGATGGAAGAATGACCACATGCTTCTGCATCTTCACCCTCCATTCTGATCATCTTGTAGGCTGACCCCCTCTTTCCACTTTGAATGCGACTCTGGCTCAGTCAGTGTGTGAGGAACAGGATTGTCAGTGAGCCTGCTAGGCTAAAGCCTTTAAGCTTAGCCAAAGTGTATTGTCAGCTACCGGTTAGTTCAGGTGCTCTGAGAGGGGTGCTAATAAGGCCAAGGCTTTGGTTTGGGTCCATCTATGCCATTTTCCTTACTTTTTTTTTTGTTTTTTTGTTTGTTTTGTGGTATGCGGGCCTCTCACTGTTGCGGCCTCTCCCGTTGCGGAGCACAGGCTCCGGACGCGCAGGCTCAGTGGCCATGGCTCGCGGGCCCAACCGCTCCACGGCATGTGGGATCCTCCCCGACCGGGGCACGAACCTGTGTCCCCTGCATCGGCAGGCAGACTCTCAACCACTGCACCACCAAGGAAGCCCCTTCCTTACTTTTTACTTTTGCCTTTTTAAAACTTTTTTATTTTAAAATAATCTTAAACGTACAGAAAAGTTACAAGAATAGTGCAAAGAGTTTCTCTGTTCTCTTTACCCAGAATCAACAATTGTTAACGTTTTCCACATTTGCTTTACGATTCTCTATGTATCACATATATTCCAGAACTATTTGAGAGTAGGTTGCATATGCCATGCCCCTCCACCCTTTAATTACTTCAGTGTGTATTTCCTAAAAATAAGAATATTCACTTATATAAATGCAGTGTATTTATTAAGGGTGATACTTTTATCTACTTTTACCTAATCTATAGTCCATATCAAATTTGTCAATTGACTTAACCATACTGCTTAGAGTACCATATCCAATCTAGGATCAGATATTGCATTTATTGTATTAGAACTTTGACTAACAGGCGAGACTACAGAGGAGATAATTTTCAGATAATGTTTGGAAAGGGGCCATGGGAAAGTCAGATGAATTGAGTACCTTTGTATCCTCAGAAGAGCAGTCACTGTGAGATGGTCTATCAGCCAGGATTCTCCAGAGAAACAATGCCAATAGGATATATTATCCCTTAGGATGATAGAAAAATAGACAGATGATAGATAGATAGATAGACAGATAGATAGATAGATCATGGTAACAATTCAAATATTGTTATGAGCACAATGAAAATGTCATGAGCTTTCTTAGAAACTTGCGATGTTACCATTCCTCATGGAATTTAAGCATGATTGACAAAAGAATAAGATAGAATTTATTTTTGCCTAGAAGATTTCAAAATCCCTTTATATAATTGTATACATATTGGTATGTGTGTGTGTATATATATGCATGTGTATATATGTGTACATATATATATACACATATACAAATAAACAAGATAGATGGAAGGATGGAGGTGGGGGAAGGCAAGTTCCAAACCAGTAAGGCAGGCCAGCAGGCTGGACACTTTGCCAGGACTCTGTTGTAGTCTTGAGCCTAAAATCTGTAGAATAGGCTGGTAGTCTTGTCACTCAGCAGGAGCTGATGCTGTAGTCTTGAAACAGAACTTCTTCCCTAGGAAACTTCAGTTTTTGTTCTGATGTCCTTCCAGTTGCTTGGATGAGACCCACACACATTTTTTAAGGTAATCTACTTAAAGACAACTGACTGTAGATGCTAGCCACACCTGCAAAGTACTTTCATAGCAACAACTAGATTAGTGTTTAATTAGATAACTGGTTTAGCCAAGTTAACACAGAAAACTATCAGGGGTAGAGATCCTCACCCACATTTTACATGTGAGGAGTCTAAGACTTAGCACTACTGTATTTATGGAGGACACACAGTATGCATGAGTGAGCCAGAATATAGACACAGTGCATCCCACTCCAAAACCTATGCTACTTCCATGGTACTTCTCTTGCCCAAATTCAGCATAGGGTGATTTGGGAAGTGGTAAATTTCTAGTCACTGATGATATGCAGATATAATCTAAATGACCAGCTAGCAAAAATGTTCCAGAAATGATTCAAACCGTAAATAAAAGCCTGTACTAGATGGGTTTTAAAATTTCATTGACCTTTATGAATCTATAATAAGTATTTGAAAATGTATTTTGGGTTTTATTCCCTCTTATTGGAGCATAACATTTTTATGCACATATACCTTCACATTTAATTAGTACCTCTAATCAGAACAGACAGGTAAATTATACCCTTTTTCTTACCCCTAGAGCCTACATTATTTCTAGTTTTCAAAACAGCATTTCAAACTGTGCTACTATTTGGCAGATCTGTTAGGAGGTCTTAGAGAAAAATATGAGACTTTAGAGAAAAGCTGTGTAGTTGGAAAGCAATTGTAAAGGACTTTTATGTAAATATAACTTTATATATTGAAATAAGCCATTTGTTTCCTTATACTCTTTTTTTAATACATCTTTATTGGAGTATAATTGCTTCACAATGCTGTGTTAGTTTCTGTTGTACTACAAAGTGAATCAGCCATATGCATACATATATCCCCTCCCTCTTGAGCCTCCCTCCCACCCTCCAAGCATAATTTCATGGCTCAGTTTTTTTTTTTTTTTTTTACTTCTCAGTAAAATTGGAATCAAATCCCATGGTTTTTCTTGACAGTTATCCTCAACATTAGAAAAAGTTTCATCCTTTGTAGGGCATTTTAAGTAATAAATAATAATCATAAAAGTAGTATTCACTAAGCATTGTTAGGTGTCAAATACTTTGCTAGGTGATTTATAAGCATCGTCTAGTTATTCCTCTTAAAAACTCAAAGAAGTAAGTACTATTACTGTATCCATTTTAAGAAAAAAGAACGGGCACAGGAAGATGAAATAGTCCTAAAAGTAAGATTCTACCCAGATGATGTGCAGGTGGATATTTTGTTTTCTAATTTTTGCTTGGTATCTTCACATAAATGGATTTGTTTTATATATAATTCAAACTGTCCTTTAAAAATCTGAGTGTTCATATTTCAGCAGATGATGGAGCAAAGTAATTAAGTGCCTTGTCCATGATCACTAGCAAGATGGTTGCTAAATTAGAGAATTAATTTATGACCTTTTAACATCAAGTCCAAAGTTTGTCCATTAAACTACAACATCTTCTCATAATAAAACCCACTGTTATGACAGCTTAACATATCAAATTTCCCATTGCTTAGCAAATATTAATTGTCTATATTGCAGTCTATAATCACCATCACTAGGCAATGGCCTGGTTCTTTGCTTCAGTAACATGGTGTCATCCAATTTTAAGGCAGGTTATTTTTTCTGTAGGGGTGTTTTTCACCTGGTAAGAAATGGAAGGCAATTCTTTAGTCTGACTGAAGAATTTGAAATCTAAAGGAGTCTTATTGGGAAAATGGAAAGGATTGTCCAGATTTTTTTCCAGATTTGGCTATAGTGAGATTTTGTGAACAGAAATCTCCTATATAGTAGAGGAAAGTCCTGTTGCATTCAAATCCAAGGATAGAGGTAATGATTCAAATGTTATTGTAAATACAATGGAAATGCCACGATCTTTCTTATTGACTTGTGATATCACTGTTCTTGGTAGGATTTAAGCATAGCTAGAAAAAAAGTAAAATGGAATTTATCTTTCTTTGCCTGGAAGACTTTAAAAGTCCCTTCCAGTTTAGATTCATTTTAATTGTTAATTTTTGTTTTTAAGTAATATAGGAGATTCCCCTTATTACATTTACCATTGTGAACAAGTATAATTCACATTTTCTAAATTACTATGTTATATGAGGATCGAACTGTATGAAATTGTTACTGTTTTTAGAGAAGAATCTACTCCCATATAGTTGCAGAGTTATACCTAATGGAGCATTAAGTAGAGTGCCACTGATAAAGCAGTCTGTTCTATGGTATCTTGTTGCATATTTACATGTATGATACTCAGACTGCGTGCATTAAATCCTTAAACAGACCTAGGATTCCTGATGGTGACATAGGATTTTTGATGGTGCCACAAGGGGTGTTCCTAAATTCTGTCCAGGCAACATTCAGTGTGGAATTCATTTTCATACCTCTGAAGTCCCAGTTGGTTTATAAAACCCCAGCCATCGACTGCATTGCAGAGAAAGCAGAATGCAAGACTAAGAGAGAAAGCTGACCTAAGATAAGGCATCAGTTACTTTCAGAGCATTCATTAGAGGAGAGAAACTCAAGAAATAAATCTGTCTGTGCCAGGGCTTGTGAGTATAGAGCCAGCTAGAGAGAAAGGACCCTCTGGTGCAGATTTGTTTGAATATATGTTTCTACCACCAGGATCTAAACCTCTGTGCCTCTCTCAGGTCCACATCCTGGTATGAGAGCACATAACTACTTATGATAGCAAAGCATCGTGGCCTTCAAATAGTCTGTCTCACAAGACTGAATGTCCCTGTTCAGCTGTGATAAGACTCTGTTCTTAAAGTGGATCTGAGTGTCTTAGTCTAAGAAATGTCTGAAGTTAGTATTAAAAGTTCTAATTCAGTCACCGTTCTGACACAGATCAGGATAGGGTTTGGAGCAACATGGAATAGAGAAAAGCTTTAGCAGATGATACAGAGAAGTTTCAAGAACTGAGTTCGTTCCCTTAGGCAGTTCAGCCTAAGTGTTTCACCAATTTCCAAGTGGGAACAATTTTTTTTAAAGTTACCATCTGGCCCACTCTGAATAGTATATTTAGTCTTTGTATGTATGATTATACATACATTCACTCTTTAGGACAATTAACATACTCATTATTTGTTGGGGTCCTCATCATCTGCTCTGAGTTTATGGAGTCTGAAGTTTTTGCAGGTCTGGTCCATCCCACATTTAGTATTAACTGTGAGTGCCCACTGCTCATTCTTGCTCTTATAGGTGTCTGAGGCATCTTAAAAATGGGGTGCCCACAGGGGACAATATTGCTGACATACTGCTAAACTCTGTGGCAGAGAGTCATCATTTTTGCTAGGTTGGTCAATTTGTGAGATGTTACTTACTGGTGCAGACTTGGGGGGGGGTCAACTGTCCAAGGCTTTAGAATCAGGAAAGGAAGAGTCTTGCTCTAATCACGGCTGGTGGTTAATACATATTGACCAAGCTACTGTTTGGTTTCTGGAGCTTCAGATAATACCTCTTTCAATGTTCTTTTTGAGTTTCACTCATTAGTCTTTCCCTTCTTAAATAATTCCTCTGGGATCTTCAGGACCAGGTTATATCCTCTCCTACCCCACCTACTGCAACTGGTTTCCTTTTAATCTGAGGAAAAGCCTTTTCTCTTTGTTTCCTTCAGTGAATCAGTCTCTCTCTCCCTTCTCCTCTCCCCTCCTCTCCTCTCCTCTCCCTCTCTCGCTCTCCCTCTCTCCTTCTTTTCTCCTCTTCTCTCTCCCTCCATCCCTTCCTTCTCTCTCACAAACCTTCTTCTGTTTCCCCAGTAGACCTTATATGGCCTACCAATCCAGATTCCAAAGTATTAGCAAGCAAAACTATCATTCCTTCTCTTGTAGGGCTGGGAGAAATTAATCCCCAAACCTTTCCAGAAAAATATTTCTTCTTCCAGTACCTTCCTTCCAATACCACATAGAAAAAGAAGAAAAAGAAAATAATTAGGCTTTGAATTATGAATCTGAATGTATATGTATACCCTACCACAATCATATATTTTGGTTTAAATTAATCTCAGCTAACTCTCATTTTATTCTGATTGTCACATATTTAGGAACCTTTTGTGGGTATTATAAAAGAGAAATTGTGTGTATTCTCACTAACAGATTCTATCAAGATTCTGGTACCAAGATTAGGGGGATCAGGAAAGCATCACTTCTCACAGAATAGCACCTGAACAAAGCCTTTTCTCATCAGGGCATGCTGTGCTTCGCACATGCATAAAGACATTCTAGAAAGGGTAAGCATTTTAAATAATAATAAAAAAAACATACATATATACCCAAAAGACAAATAAAGGTGATCTGGGACCAATCCTCCTGTGGTTTTCTTGCCTTAAAACTTAAATTTCTGGGCTTCCCTGGTGGCGCAGTGGTTGAGAGTCCGCCTGCCGATGCAGGGGACGTGGGTTCGTGCCCCGTTCCGGGAAGATCCCACATGCCACGGGGCAGCTGGGCCCGTGAGCCATGGCCACTGAGCCTGCGCATCTGGAGCCTGTGCTCTGCAACGGGAGAGGCCACAATGGTGAGAGGCCCGCATACCGCAAAGAAAAAGAAAAAAACAAAAACAAAAAAAACTTAAATTTCACTGCCCATTTAAAGTTAAAGCCATGCATGCCTAGGCTTCCAGGCTTCAGAAGAAAAAAGTAATTCCTCTTGGATATGAGTTATACACGTGGTCTAAGCTTTAGTATGGTTGGCAAGTCAGTGAATGTACAGATGAGAAGGGGAAAAGGAAATACCCCAGTGTCTGTCAAAGATGTTCATGGTGCAGTTCACAGCTTCCATGGGGCTGTGGCATTCAGATTTATTCCTAAACCTCCCTGAAAAAGCTCTCTGGTGAGATAGTTGTTAGTCTCAACAGACTGGGAAGAAATCCCTAGAAGGTATTTTTAATGAAGCATACATAAGAAGACTGAGTTGAACAGAATATTAAAGAAGAGCTGCATAGTTCTAATGGTCTTGGGGTGCATGTGTTTTCAGTGATTTTTAGGCCCACACAGTTTTCTATAATGGTCTTTCAATATATTTATATGAAAAGAAGGTGTCTAATTCAACTTTAGATATCTTGTATTTATCCGAGTAGCTCTACATTTCTTCCTCAGTTCTCACTCTTGGAAAAAATAAGGGAAGGGTCATAGAGGTGTTTCTCTCCTAGGATGGAAGTGAAGTGTTTTTATCTTATAACCCTTAGTTGGAATTATATTTCTCAGGAAGCATTTTTACTCCAGTGAACATAGCAGCCTTATTAAGGGTTTTTATAGCCTTTGTATTTGCAAAGTGCTTTAAAATGAGCTTGATTAGATGCATACTCCATCATCTAAGGGAAAAATCAATACAAGACATCATTTCCCCTTGACAGGTAACATAGATGCATCATCATAAGGTTGTATTTATTAGGAAGGAGGTTAAGTTGCCTATTCAAGTTGGTCTTCCAAGTCAATGGAAGACAAGGAAATAAAACTTGTTATTCTGTAGCTTCTAGTGTACTGCCTTGGTTGCTTAGCTATGTGTCTGTTTTTACACATTAATCAACACCACCATAATTATCAGGAATGACAATTGCACATCAATAATTCCTTCTCCAATGTAATTACATAAAAGGATTAATGTTACATGGGCTCTAGAATATAGATAAGGAAAGGTCACTAAATGATGTATTAGAACCACCATGATAATAGACCAACAAATTAAACCCAACAGGAGAGATCAACATTTGTTGGCTAAACCTAATAGACTCTTGTAGTTTATTGATGTTGCTCTTCCACTGGGCAGAAATATCTCTAGGATAAGATAGAAAGACAATAAGCATGTGAATCAGAAACAGTTGCTGAAACACATGTGGAGATCAAGGTAGCTCAAAGTAAAGCTGTAAGTAGAAATTTCAATAGATCCATCATTGCCAAAATGTTATCTTACCTTTGAAATTATTTTCTATTACTGAATTGTAAAAAAACCAAGAATTTTTGCCCCTAATTCTTGAATCAGAGACTTCTGGTAGTCATAATTTTAGTGAGTCTCTGGGAGGTCATTTTCACTAACAACATCTTTTAAATCACAGAGTCCTTTCTTCTTTAATGACCACTCTCCTGCAGACTAGAATGGTCTTCTCTGTTGATGAATTCTTTCAAAAGACTAGTGGGCATATAAATGTATAAACATGACAGATAGACAAAATGATAGATTTAAAAAGGCTCCTTAAAGATTTTGTTTTATATTAAATGTGCATCGAGTCTAATAAGTCTAAGACAGGCTCTTTGCTATTTTGATGTTTAAGATCAAAATAAATCCTACATCGAGACTTCCAATCCAAGGAACTATATAAAAATAGTGACAAAGATATTTTCATAAAACTATTGATTGCAGAATTTATTTCAGAGCAAATAAAATAAAAACAACCTAAAGGTCCAACATGGAAATTGGTTACATAAAAGACACTACCTCTGTATGATGGAATCATATGCAGCCACTAGCAATTATGTTTGTGAATAATTTTAATGACCCAGGAAGATGCTCCTCCTAATAAAGTAGAAAAAAAAGGTAGAACAAAAATTTTACACAGTAGGGTATTTTATGCCTTTCCCTTTTTTATATAAGTATCTAAACATTCTGGAAAGACATATACCAAAATAACAAAACTTTTAAAAGGCTTTATTTAAAATGTTTATTTTATTTTTATATTTTTCTGTACACTTCAAATTTTCTACAATAAGAATATATTGTTGCCTTAGTTAACCTAAAACAATTAAGATTTTTACTTTGTTAGTATCATTTTAATGAATTGTTTTAGTTTCTCAAGTGTATCAAACTTGTTCTTTGGTGCTTGCTGTTCCTTCTGTCTGGAATGTTCTTTTCCTATTCTTGTGGCTGGCTGCTTTATATCATTTTATGCCTATGCTCAAACATCATTTTCTCAGTGAAACTTTCCAAAAGTACCCTCTGGGATGTACTGCCCCCCGTCATCACTCCATCATTCTTATCCCATTATCTAGCTTCATTTTCTTCATGATGCTACCTGAAATTATATTGTTAACCTATTATTTAATCTATTTATTTGTTTAGTTTCAGTCTATTACATTAGTAAAGAAATCTATAAATGCAGCAGAAAACTTGTCTCTCTTGTTTAATTTTAAGTTCCCATGTCCTAGAACCCTACCTTGCATAAAGAAGGCACCAGATTCGTATCTGTTAAATAAAAAGAAGTTCTCTTAAAAATTAAATCAAAACTTCAGGTATATTGAGAAGACAGGAACTCACATGAACCTACTATGTTTTAGCAATTGGTAGGATGAAATGCATTTTACTCTTGAGGGAGGATAAGAGCACTAAGTAACTTAAGATAGTAAAATGAAGCACGGGGTAAAGATAGCTTTTAAAATGAATGCCAACAAGTCCTATTCACATGCTGGAGTTGGGTCACAAATCTGTCTCTAAATCTGTGGTCCATATCTTTTTGTATTGGATTATGAACTTTGAAGATCCAATAAGACATCTGAAACATTCTGTCAGAAAAACACTCATGTACATCTGGTCATGTCCATGAAGTTTTTCTCACAGTTTCTATAGATTCACAGTCCACTCAAAGGGTGTGTGGGTTACAAAATAAAAGCTTCTGTTCTGGCCTATCTGGGAAACATAAATGATAAAGTTTGAGATCCATTGAGTTAAAAATCTTCCCCAAGAATTTGACATTATATCTAAGAAAAGAGTAATTAGCCTCTCACAGAGAGAGCATATTGCATATAAGATCACATTTAGTTATCATAATCTCAAGATAATAATATGGAGTTGCAAAGTAAAAGAATTTCCAAATTGGAGAGAAAGCATAGAATTTCATGTAAAGCTAAGTCAGAGATGAGTATTTGTCTCACTGAAACAGGTCAATAAACATTTCATAGGAGAGATGGTGGCTGAGTTATATGTTGAAGAATTATCATAAAGTAATAGCTAGTGTTTATCAAGTGCATTCAAGTACTAGCTAAGTGCTTTACAATACATCATATTTTCAAAATCCTCACAATAATCCTAATTTATTTAAAAACATGAGAATTAGAGAGGTTGAGTAACTTGCCCAGGATAGTCAGCTAATTAGTGGTAGACCAGGGTTTCAACCCTCAGAAATCTGGCTCAGTCTTTCTTTGCCATTGTAGAGTGCTACTCTCCAGGAGGGTAAGGTCCGAATCACTAAAGAAGAGGGGGAAGGACATTCCCAATGAGGGGATACTGTAACACCTGTACAGATGTTACTTTAAATCTAGAAATAGCTAAGTAATCTTGAGTGCCTCCCAAACAAGACCAAAAAAATCCATTAATTTCCCTGGGCTATACATAAATCTATTTTCACGTAAAATTGAGAAGAAGAAGTATCATTTTCCAAGACAAGTAATGGAGAGACAGTAGTAAATGATGAACTGTAGTACATTTAGGTTCTACATGTATTATACTTGGTGTTCCTATTGGTTGTTTGTAAAATGGTTGTTTGAGTGACAGCCTTCAGGGAACTTTACCTTCTAGCCAAAAATAAAATTGTCTTTCAGTAAAAGGACAGATTTCCTAGAACCTTTATAAATAAGTTAAAAGATGGATATGATGAAAGTGATCCCTCTCATGGGATTTAAAGTGCTGCTAAAAGCCATCAATTGCACAAACTATAAGATTTATCTTCATTGAGTGTCATGATGATATATTCTTTGCAGTAGATGTGAAATAAATACATATGTGTCTATCTTTCATCTAGGCAGATAAATCAAGTGCCCTGAAAGTAGTCTCTTTATTCTGAAAAACTGGATATAGTGTATTAAGAAAGAGTTGAGAGAATAGTTAGGGGAAAGCTTTCTGCACATTTTAGTTTTTTTTAAATCCCATTTTATTGTCATATTCCAATAATACAGTGGAAACCATACCTAACTATGGGTTGGCCAAAAAGTTCTGTAATCTGACAGAAAAACCCAAATGAACTTTTTGGCCAACCCAATATAAATGTTCCTTAATATATTCTGACAAATTTTAGAAAAAATAGTAGTATTATTAATATTAATGTTAATAATAGCTAAAATTTACTAAGCAACTATTATGTACTAGGTAGCATGCTAAACACTTTAATATATAATTATATATATAATTTAATTTATACAACTATGCTCTTAGTTTGGCCTTTTATGATCCTTATTTAACTAATGGGGAGAATGAGACCTGAGACCAGGACGGGGTGTTAGATTCCCCAGGCCACATTGTTAAAGTGATGAAAATGGCATTTGGGCCTCATGTTGGACTGCTTCCAAACCCTGGGATTTTAACTCCTACCATCTTAATCAATTCTGTTATTTGGATTTGAGAAAAGGTTTTCTTCATTTAACATTTATTTAATTTCCAGGAGGAACTACTAAAACATGGTTACAAAAATATAATGCAAGTAAGAGTAATGGTTTAGCTTACTGCTGAGAATACCTAGGAATATATTTACCTCTTGACTGAGTGAAGGAAATAAGAATGTTTCCTTACTCACCTACTACGACAGATTATCATAAATTCTAAAGTAATTGGTATGCACCAGTCTTTGTTTTTAATTTCCATAAAGCCAAGGGTTATGCCTTCCATTTCTTTTGTGACGTCTCATTGTGTTTAGTACAGTGCCCTGCAGAGTTAAGTGATCAAAAAATGTTTGTTGACAGAATTTCTCACTGGGCACCTGTCAATATCCTACAGTGTACTTTTAAGATTTAATGAAACTGTACTCTTGTAAAAAGAAATGTGCATCTGTTCTAATATCCCATGAAAATCAATATATGTAAAATAATGACTTGTAAATATCTATTTATTTTTTTCTGCTTTACTTTTCCCACCTGTTTATAGAGGAAAATAATAACTGTATTTTTTTAGCAAGTTGAAACATGAGGAAGTTAGGTTTGATAGTTGCTCTGAAAATGCCTACTTGTTACCTTTTATTTCAATACATACCTTATAGAACTTTTATTTTTAAATGCTAGCTTCTTTTGTTTCATTATTTTGAATATGGGAAATGTAGGGCTGTTTATTTAAGTTACTCTAAATTAATGCCCAATCTATGTCTTGACCTGACCATGTTCATGGTGAACTCCATATAGACATAATGAAATACCAGGGAGCCCTCATCTTGCACTATTACTACTCCCTATGTAACTCTGTTATTAGCCTCCTCACTGGTATAAAGTAGGAGTTGGAGATTATTTCTAAGGTTTTTAATAGAGTAATATTTTCTGATACTATTATATTGTGTAATATATATACTATAGTATTTATATTATAATATAGTATATATCTGAGAATACATATATACCATATATATTACTATGTATAATAAATATAGTACATATGTATTTTCACTGACTGCTCTCATTTGACTGAGTTTTACCTTGAAATATGACTCATGATTCAAGGTCAGAATAATGTTGGCCTAGAGTGAAAATATGATCTACTGAATTCTCTCAACCATAGTTCCCATTTTAAAATAATTTGCATATTCATTTGTGAATTTGAGCATTACACTTAGGGTGCAATTTAGTATATTCTAAGGACATTTTAAAAGTGGTATGCTACTTTCAGAGTAAGCTGTTTACAATGTGGTTTGTTTTAAAGTTTGTTGACTATGGTTTCTTAACCTCCATTCCATCTATATAGTTACCTCTGTATAAACCATTCTGAATATTCTTTAGGAACATAAAAAATAAAATCTACTTAAAAAAATCTCATTATAAATATTTGTGCTTGTTCTCAAAATTATCTATTTCCAGAACATACAAAGTTACATGATCTCGGAGAGATCTAAAATTTTAGAGTGGAAAGGAACTTGTGAGTCATCTAACTGCAGATTTTTCAGAAAATGGAGAAACTGAGACTCAAGGAGGTTAAGTGAATTGTCCAAGGTCATATAGCTATTTAGTGACAGAATTTATATATGAATCAAGATCTCCTCTCGCTCTAATATTCCTTTCTTCTCTTCTGCTCTTCCTTCTGCTCTAAAAGTACTTTCCCAATGAGAACAACTCCAGAGATACAGTCTCACCCATAATCTCTATGCATATTCTGCAGCTCCGTTGTTTGGTATAGGCACTTTTAGGATTGCTACGCCTTCTTGAAGAACTGACCCTTTTATCATTATATATTGTCCTCTGTCTCTGATTTGTTTTTAAATTCTGAAGTTTATTTTACCTGTTATTAATATATATTAGTGTTATATGTTATATTACTTTATATTATATATTAGATATAAATAGATAATATATTAATTTATATATTGTAAGGGAGGAAAAACTTTCCTCTACCCTTCTAGGTTCTTTTGGCTGGTCTATTAATTAAATTGTCATAAGACAGAATAACAAGAGAAAAACACATTTAATTACGTATGTACGGGAAACCCACAAAGACAATGAGAGGTTCCCTGACAGGCAGGCAGTTGAGGGTCATATGCCCTTCTGAGCTAAGGAAAAGGAGGTAGGGGTGTGAGGCATCAAAGGAAAGGAAGACAATTCACAAGAAGATGGGAAGTGCAAATGTTTGGTAAGCAAATGTTTGTCCTGCCATGCAGAGACAGTGGACACAGAGAGCACTTTGACCAAATAGGCCCTGCTGGCTTCCCCGCCAGCCTACCACACCTGGCCCATACACTTTGCAGTTATCTCTGGTGATAGGTTCTCTTCCTTACCAGGCCAGCTATCCAAATTATTTTAGCCAGTTAAGGGGAAGGTAAAAGCAAAACAAAACAAAACAAAACAAAAACCCTCTTCCTGAGTCTTTTGGTCCTTAAGTAACTTCAGGTCAAAGTAATTCATATGCCATAGTGACACTTTGGGGGGAGGCTTGTTCTGAGCCCCTTCAATATCAGTATATTAATATAGCTATTTTTCCTTTTTTTTAATTCTTGGGAAAATATAATCAAAAATAAAATCTCCTGCCAACCCAGAAAACTTCTCCACAAAGGTAGATGAGAGAACAGTTTTATCACTGAATAAGCATTAAAGCAGAATGTGATGTGTATCACAGGCAATCTTCTGAGATGGCAAAGATAGAAATAAATCTCACCCTTTTATATAACCAGGTGGATACAATCCATACCATGCATGTTTTCAGGATAAATGATAACTAATCCTCAAGTGAGAGAACTTAACATCTGTCACACATAGTTCATCCTAAATCAACCTGGTAACTAGGGTGACAATTTGTGTTTACTAATTACCTTTATCCAAATGAGAATTAAACTTCTCATATCTTTAGGACAGGAGGTAGCTTTGCAACTATCCTGAGAAATTCAGGCCCATGTCCTTCCATGGAAACTGGGGATAGGGGTGCTATCTTCTTTGATAATTAAGTTTCGAAAAGATGGCACCCAGGTCCTTGTGAAAAAAGATTCCTGGGTTTCAAAACTGGCAAGAGGTTTATGTAGCTTTTAAAAAGATTTACATATCTCTCAAAGGGGCAGGAAAAGAAATCACAAGTACAAGTTTTCTTAAGTAAATTCTCTAAGAAAATGAAGGGGGATGGATAAGTCTCCATTTCTGCATCACAGAAAATTCTTTTTTTTTTTTCATTTTAAAATCTGTATTTACCCTTAGAGAAAGGGAGAAGGCACCTTATTACTTCCAGGTGGAGGTGAAATCTAGGTTACCCACTTGGCCTATAATGGTACCTGATGGGGAGGCTCCTCTACTGCTGGATAAAGGTGGTAGTTCCTGCTCCCCACTTGGTCTCCACTGACACCACAGTGGGGATAGCCTTGCTACAACTGGGTAATCGTGAAAGTTCGTCCTCTGTCAACCCCTCAGAGGGAAGGGGGAGTCTCCACTGGCCTCTCCTTACCGACTGGCAGAGATGAAAATCTCAGCTCCCTGCCTGACACCACCCCGGGAAGGGTGTTGGGATGCTTTGTTACAGCCTCTCCAGGGTGGACGCCTGGCCTCCCATTCAGCCTTTTCTGGCATGAGTGAAGGTGAGGCCAGAGATTTTTCTGTAGTGTTTGGCTGGAGTAGAGCCATTATTTTCTGCAAGTTTCCTGTCTTGAGAAACTGCCCCTTTCCTGGTCCTTTCCCTAGAGGGCAGACTTTTGTTGGTGCTTTTTTGGTCAGCACCTGTTTGTGTTTCTGTGTTACTGGCGTCTGCAGCTCTAAATCTGCATATATGAGGGAAAAAGAAAACCCACCTCTCCACCTTTCAGGCTCTTCTTATGTTTGCTTTGTATATACTCTACAGGATTTTTAGTTGCACTTAGTGGGAGAAATAGGGGAAAGTACATCCATTCCATCTTTCCAGAAGCAGAAGTCTCTTTGCATATTTTGTAAATAATGGCATGGAAGTTACTGTGTTTTGAGAACTCAAAAAGATGTTACTAACAACCCAAACCCTTTACTTTCCTAACCACTAATTTGTAAGGTCCATGAGGACAGGGGCTTTGAGTATTACTCACTTTTAGTCAACTTTCAGTCCTTCCTGCAGTGAAAAAAGAGAACATTTTCTTTCCTTTATAATCAGGTTTTTCATGTCTGAGAGTGAATGTTAAAGTGAAGGATAATAGTCATGGCACCCAAATGTTGCCCTTCCCATCAGGATATTTGTAGCACTTTTGTCAAAAACTTAAGATAATTGTTAGATCAAAGAAAAAGTGGCCCCCTTTTATTTGATTAAAATTGCCTATTCCTTCTTTTATTTCAGGGAAGAATTTAAAAGGATTTCTTCTTTAAATTATAAAACAAGTCAAGTTAATGGTAATGATAGGGAAAGAATTTTTACTTCTGACTAAAAGAATGATAACTCATTTTTTGCTTTAATGAGAACAGTAAGTAAAAATAATTATTCATGCATGCTCACCCTCTCATTTAGCATTGATATAAAATTCTCTCCAATAAAACTCAAGTGGGTTTTTGGGATTTTTGTGTAAGGTTGGACTTTAGGAGGTTTATTATTTCCATTAGGCTGTGGAATTTGATTATTCAATCAACCTACTTCAATCCAGAAAAATCTCTTATGGCCCATTAATTTAAGAAATCTTCTTTGTAAAGCACATGATTGTAAAAAGAAAAAAAAAAGACTATCCTATCACTTTCCTTCCTTCTACTTTTATTCTTAGTTTTAAATAATTCTTACTGCAATTCACTTGCCATAAGCTTATTAAACACATTTCTAGCCATGATTATTCTAGAAACTTGAATAATAAAGATTAATATCCTGATCCAAACTCAGTCACTGGCCTGAGTATATCAAATATTTGAAACTTCCCTTTTAGCATAAAAAGTATATTTTCACCAGAATAAGTATACATTTCTAGGTTTAATTACTCTAGAGGGTTTGGGGTAAAACTTTCTGGTAGAACTTGAAAGATTTTCCTATGATTAAATAGCCACATGATCCAAATTGAGTTTAGGAAGATAGATAGATAGTTGGATAGATAGATAGAATTTTGAAAAGGTATTTTCTAAAGTAAAATATACTCTGCATCTTATTTTTCCTAAAAAAAGTCTTCCCACAAATCATGTAAGTTAATATATATAGCTGTGCACATTTGTGTGTATATGTGTTTGGGGTGGGGGGAGGAGGTATTCTAAATGACTCCATGGTCTGTAGTAGCTCTACAAAGCTTATTATTTGGCTTTTTCCTTTCACAGATGACTTAGATTAATAATAACTATCTCTCAGCTTGGGATTCCAAAAGTTGATTGAGGCCTGATCTCTAGTTCTAATTTGTTTATAAAAATTGCTATTTCTCAACTCTAGCATGGTTAAATAAGAAACCTACCTTCACTTGTTGAATCAACACAGGAGATTTTAATAAGCATTAAATGGAAGTGACCATGCAGGTCAAACTTACACTCACTCCAATATTCTAAAATGATACATATCATTTTACTTTCTCCTCTTAATCAAGTCAGGCTTTTATATATGTGTAGATTACGTGACTTCCATCGTATTTTATGTTGGGTGTTTGGGAGTGCCTTTCCTCTGCTCCAGATATACCTAAACTTCTGATAATTTGACTTAAAACTCTAATGGCCTTTGTAATATCAAAATTTTTTTCAAATAGGAAGTAGAATATGTTTAGCTGCCAAAACTCACTGTAGCCCAACTTTGTTCAGTTAATTAGGTCATCTATCATTTTTTTACAAGGGATGGGGCAGACGACAAAGATATTAGGGTAGTATGTATGTTTATATTAATGGAGATATGAAACACATATACTTTAAATGCCATACTATCTCTCTTATGAGAAGTATAAGCCCTTAATTTGTTTTCTTGGTTGTGGAATCATAAAAGACTAAAGAGATCATTCCAGATTTGGATGATCCTAGGGTATTTCCCATTGGAATGGGTGGCTTGTTATTAATATTCACAGCAGTGCAATTGACACAGCCTTCTTTCCAAATAACATTACCTTTCAGCTTTTTTCCATGCTGAGTTCCATGAAAAAGATGTCATATGGAAGAGAATTAGTTCTATAGAGTCATTATTAGCATGGGGTTTGAATTTGAGAATGTAAGGATGATTGTGTACTAAATTTATTTTTTTCGTGAAATATAGACCTTGAATACTAACACTGAAAATATTAGAGAAAATTTTAATATGAAGGGTAGGGCTAGACATATAAGTAAAGCAAGAGAAGTATCCTCTTGATAAGTTGGCTAGAATTCAGAATATGTTTGGTCTTTTCATCGTAAGCATGCTAAGTGTCTTCTACTAATCATTGGAACTGAGTGTCTTGATGGTCTCATCTGTAAAATGGAGTTAATGGCCCCTTTTCCTTACTTATCTCCCAGAATATGGTGAGGGTAATAGGACTTTGCAATGAGCCTCTCAAAACCATTACATAAATATAAAGTTTTACTATATCTATGTGGGAAGATGTCCTTTTAAACACGTTAAGGAAGAGAGTATTAGATGTCTTAGAACTCAGGATATCTTATGCTGGTTTCCAGATGTGTGAGATTGCTGGAGATATTAATCTTATTTTCTCTTTAATATTAGAAGTTAGAATAATTACTAAATTCTAGATTTCTTCCTTTTCATGGAAATATCTAAAATTCCTTTAATATTTCAGAAAATTTTAGTATCTATAACTTTTTAATTCCAGTAGAAAAACTAATTTCCCCACATCACTCTTCTTCAAGTTTACTTGGAAATGGATTATCAGTGAATGACTTCTATAAAGGGAAAAATTTTCTCTCCTACATGTACTGCTTTAAGCACATATTCTAAAGTCCATCAGCTTGCAGGCCCCCTTCACCCTCTAATTCAGTGATATCCTGGTGTATCTTTACCAGTTTTCTCTGATCATAGAGATGGCATCTTTCTCTCCAAGCCTAACCTCTTGATCTCAGTATTCTCTATCCTCAAACTTTCCACTGTTTAACCCTAATCTGCTTTTCCAATGATGTATTGAGATCTCCATGTTATGTGTTTCACTGTCTTATATGATAGGAATTCAAGAAATGTGATGAATAAATAATGACCATACTTGAAATTCTGATTACTTGTCAAAAACAACAACAACAAAAAAAAACAAGCATGATTTGTTTCACTAGTTAAGTTGCTTTGTCATCTTTTTGATTTGTTAGTCTAACTCTACATGCCATTAAAAACAAGCAAGAAAATGTGATGGGGAAAATTTTGATGTCAAAATGTATAAACCATACTTAAGGTTAACTGTAGTAAGAAATATGTGAATGTTACGGAGAAGAAACAAAGCATTTTTGTTAGACATACAGGAAGATGGAAATAAATGAGTACACAAATCCATTTCCTATATGGGAAGATGAAACTTTACAAATGTGACTTATTTTATATACTTATTGCAGAGTTAAAATATCAATAAATATTGAGGTTTTCAACAATTTAAAATTAAAATGTATTAATGGTAAAAACTGGGTGGTCATATTCAGTATATTTTAAGTTAGTAAGATGGGGATTGGCTCTATCAAATATCAAATCACATTATAAAGCCACAGTAATTGAAACATAATATATTAGGTTATAAAAGATATTGGGCCTCAGAAACAGAACTGATAGAATAATGTCTTATATAATAAAGATGACATCTATTCCCTTTTCCATTCTAGTGTTAGAAATCTGGCTACACTTTTAATTTTTAAGTAGCTTTCCTAGTGGAGATTACCTGTTTTCTTTTTATTTTTTCAAAGAACCAATTTTTAAATTCATTTATCAATTCAATGCTTTTTCACATTTGAATTGATTTCTGTGTGTATGTAAATATAAATAATTTTTTCATCTTCTTTCATTGAATCTGCTGAATTTTTTTCCTAAATTCTCTACTATAAAGCTTAATTTCCTTTATTACTTTTATTATGCTATGTAAAAAGTTTTTAAAGCTATAAATGTGAAATTGAGAGGATATTTGGTTAATACCTCAAAAGTTTTTCTAGAAAGTATTTTAATTGTTTTCTCTTCTAATACAACCTGCAGCTGTGCAACTGTAGTTTTGATTTTGTTTTTAAACTGAAGAGAATTGAGAAGGAATTTCTGTCTGTTGGAATTTTTGTTATTTTTCTTTTTTTTTTTTTTTTTTTTTTTTTTTTTTTGCGGTAGGCGGGCCTCTCACTGTTGTGGCCTCTCCCCTTGCAGAGCACAGGCTCCGGATGCGCAGGCTCAGTAGCCATGGCTCACGGGCCTAGCCGCTCTGCGGCATGTGGGATCTTCCCAGACCGGGGCACGAACCCGTGTCCCCTGCATCGGCAGGCGGACTCTCAACCACTGCGCCACCAGGGAAGCCCTGTTATTTTTCTTTGATTGCCTTTTATTGATCACTGGTCTGTACAAGATGTTCTTTTATGGAACGAAATTAAATTATTTTTATTTTGCAGTAGACTCTATTATCAGTTTTTATTAATGAACTATGGATACATGAAAAGAGGTGAATTATCTATTAGGATGGTACATGTTTCAATGTTTACTTTATTAATCTTATTTAAATTCCTATGACCTGATTTTTGTTTTTTTTACTTCGTCTATTAAAAAACTGAAAAAGAAAATAAAATAAAGTTAAAAAATTAAAAAAAAAACTGAGAAAGAATGCATTGAATTTTCCTACTAATAATGTATTTCTGTTTGATCATCATTGTCTTTTTTAAAGTATTGTTGTATACACTTTGATGTTAAGTTATTCAGTTCACAAGTTTTGTGACTATGTCACTGGGTATTTTACATTTACTCAGATACACTTTTTGTGTGTGTGTGCTACTTGCCTGATTTTCTGTCTAAAATTAGTACTGTCATTCCTGAAGCTTTTGTTATTATTCTTCTTTGCTACTCTAATATTTGTTTCTACTTTTAAGTGATTTTCTTGTAAACCATATATATTAGAATTTTCTTTTCTTTTTCCTTCTAAAGGTATCAGAGATTTTTATTTGGAAATTTACCACATATTTATTGCTATAATCCAAGATTATTTGCTTTATTTTCAACATTTTGGAAGGTGTATATACACTGTTTGAACTTCTCTACTTAACTTTTTTTAACTCACCTTTTTAATGAAATAAGTAAAAAATCATATGTTTTAACTTTTACTATAGGTAAGAGGAGGAATTTTGCATACTTTTATTTTCCCCATTCTTTTCTTTTTAAATATGTATATTTAGAATTCCAAAATATTTTAAAATTGTATTCTATTCTAAATCTTACTCTATTTTAAGAATAATTTTTCACACATTTAGTGCTGTCAGCACATTTTCAGGTATTTTTAGATTTAACTTTATAACTAAGTAGTTTTGATATTTATCATGCAGCAGTTTATATCTCCCCATTCTTTAATTTAAGTTAAAATATCAAGCTACTTAAATATAGATTCAGATAGTATTTTAAAGAATGGCACATAGATTTAATATTTTCTGAAGTTTTGCTTTATCTATGAATATCGCTATATTGCTTGTTAATAGAAACAATAACGTTCTAGGTATAAAGTTTTGAATCCCAACATTTTCCCCTGAGTAGTAAGAGATATTTAAACCAAAAGAAGGAATGTACATGAGGAGTGAAGTCATGATATTGTTGTGTGCTAAAGGGATCAGAGTTAGTCTGGTAATTCCACAGGGCAAAACCAAGATCAAAGGCAGAAGCTATATAGAAAGTTGGATGAATAAAAAGTTGATCTATTTAACACTGAGACCATTCTAAAGATAGAGGCAGAGCTGCCTTACAAATTCATAAAATGTAGTACAAGTATTCTTCCAGTGACTTTGTGCCTGCTTCTCAAGATATTGTGCAGAGGGAGTTCATACTAGATTATTTTAAGAGTAGGGAACTTTCCTTTAGGTGGGTACCTGGCTCAGAAATAGAGGATTCATCCCTTTTTTCAAGGCTAATATGTTGCTTAGTAAATTGTAACTAGATGGAACCAGTAAGATGAGACTTTATATAGAACTTTTTTTTTTTTTTTTTTTTGCGGTACACAGGCCTCTCACTGTTGTGGCCTCTCCCGTTGCGGAGCACAGGCTCCGGACGCGCAGGCTCAGCGGCCATGGCTCACCGGCCCAGCCGCTCCGTGGCATGTGGGATCTTCCCAGACCGGGGCACGAACCCGCGTCCCCTGCATCGGCAGGTGGACTCTCAACCACTGCGCCACCAGGGAAGCCCGAGACTTTATATAAACCGAGCATGTATTTATTTACTTATTTTTGAGAAAAAAATAAAGCTCTAATTACTGTCCATCAGAGTGTCACAGGCTTTTGCTGCAAGATGGAAAGGAGAAGCTTACGTTTCAGGTATTCAGTAGATGCTGTGGCTTCTTTGCTGCCATCTTTCCCAAGCGAACCCTCCTTCATATGCCAGACAGATGGTAAGCTAAGCATCCTTACTTCTCACACTGGAATCCCCAAAAGGGTTGTCACCAAAGCAGAAGCCCTCTGGTGGAAAATCTGTTTGTAACTCTATCACATAGTACGTGACTGTTAACTAGAGGGATTCTAAATAGTTCTTCTAGGAGCCAATTTACCCTTTGTTTTTAAATTGCTGAGTTTCAATTGTTACTTGGGTGTGTAGTCTAAATATTTAATGTTTAACATAACAAAAAAGAACACCACTTTTATTGTTAAAGAACACATACCAACCACATAGAGGGGAAGAATAGAACAACAATATAGATTCTGAATTTCCATTTTAGAAAACTGTCACTAAATGTGTAATGCACCATTCTTGCTTTTAAATATGACATAAATTATAGCTGGGCCAGATGGCAAAAAGAACTTAGAGGAAAATAGGAAAGAGAAGTTGAACTTCTATTTTTCCATTACTTGTGCCCTGTTCTATATCTCCTACACCAGCGGTCCCCAACCTTTTTAGCACCAGGGACCTCTTTCATGGAAGACAGTTTTTCCACGGATGGGGGGATGTAGGGGGATGGTTTAGGAAGTAATGTGAGCGATGGGGAGTGGCAGATGAAGCTTCACTTGCTCAACGGCCACTCACCTCCTGCTGTCTGGCCTGGTTCCTAACAGGCTGCAGACCAGTACCAGTCCATGGCCCGGGGGTTGGGGACCCCTGCCCTACACAGTAGGGCAGTCATAGTCCATGGTATTAGTAAAGGAGGGCCAAAAGCTTATTAGTGTTTAAAATTGCTTGGTGACCTCAGGGGATTTCTGGATTTTAGTTCTTGTTCTGCTAGCTCCTATTGGATTTATGTCCATAACCATAGCTTCAAATTCCTCATCTGAAATTGGAGGGGATAGTCCATGTAGTAACAATACCCATTGATATACTGAGCACTTACTATGTGCCATGCACTGTTCTAAGCACTTTACATGTATTATTTCATTTAATCTTCACAACAACCCAATGGGTTAGAAATTTGACCCAACTGATACTACCATTAGAACTTCTGCCTGCCAAAGAGCAAATCTATACACCTGAAAACAATATGAATCTTAAAAACCATATCTAGGTCTAAAATTTTATGAGAAATTGGCCTTGGGCTTACTAATGTCAATTGCACATTAAATTCCCTCTTTCTAGTCAAAACCACCAATAAGCTAACTAACCATACTGCTCCTGGGTCACTTGATTTAATCTTGGGCCTTTGGTTTAATCTCCTCCATCATTCCACTTTCTGTGGCTACCTGTTTTGTTTTTTCTTATTAAGAAATTTTCATTTTCACTGCACTAAACTGTCAGTATTATCATTTAGACTCTCTGGTGTTAGAAAGTAAGGCTATCCTCATAATTTGATCAAATTGCTAGAAAAGTCCTACTGGTATTTTGATCTGCGTCACATTTAACATATACTGTAGTTTGAGGAAATTTGACATCTGTAGTTACTCTTTAAATATTCAGTTTCATCACCTGGGAGCCTGATATATCCCTGTATTCACGTTTTTAAAAAACGATTTCCCAAGAATATTTTATATCCTTCAGTAATAAAATTTTAAATCTAACACATTCCTTCTTAAATCAATTTATAGGTATTTTCTTTTTCCTTGCTAGTTGCTTTCCCATTTACTGACTCCTTTTCTTGATCTTCTCCCTACCCCATCAAATATGGATATTCAAACACTTTTATCTTTAGGTTTCCTATACCCTAACTGTGCTGTCTCATCTATCCCAATGATTACAACTACCAACTGTAGGTGACTTCCACATTTACACATTAACCCACTCTATGCCTATAATTTCCTGTGGCCTTCTCTACTAGATACCATTAGCACTCTCAAACTCAAAATATCCAGAACCAAACTCATTATCTTATTTCTGAGGATAAGTTCATACATTTGACTTCCATGTGTTGGTAATAGTATAACAATATATATCCAGATTCAAAATATTAGAGCCAACTTTGTCTTTCTTTCTATATGCAATCTACAGTCAGGTCTTTAAGCTTTAAGTTCTATAAAGTTTCCAGCATCCATCCCCTTGTCTCCACTGTCATAACCACTACCAGAGTTTGTGCTCTCCTTAACTCTTGTCTGGATTATTCCTTTGACCTTTAAACCTGTCTTCTTGTTTCCATCTTCCTTCCTCCCATCCCATCCAGTCTGATAACCATCTTGTTAATCTTTCCATGGCACAACATCATTTCAGTCTGTCCTGTATTCAGGACCCTGCGATGGTCCACAGTGGCTACTTGCCTAACTGATTACAAGTTCCTCAACTTAGAAAGCAAGACCCTCTTACTCCAATTTCCTTTTCATTCTCCTTTCCAGGTGATTCTGGTCTTCAAGCCATTGCATTATCCTACATCTGGACTATTCTGTTCCCTAGAAATATCTGACAATTTCATTCATCTGTTCGATTTGGTCATACTCCAGCTACTTCCCTGAGTACTTTCTTACTCACCTCTGGCTAGTCAATCCTACCGTCTTTAAAACCATATGATATCTCCCTCACCTCATATCTTAATTTTGGAAACTTACCATGGTAAGACTGGAATATTATGCTGTTCATGTACTTGACTTTTCTCCATTTCTGGATTTTTCAGCTCCTTAACTGCAGAGACTGATCTTACTCATCTTTCATTATTGATCTTACTCATCTTTCATTCTACTCAGTGTTTTGTGCACATTTAGATTTCTCTAAATATTTATTAAAACAAATTAAATAGACCCAATTATCACAGGAACTGCCGGTGGTTCAGACTAAGAAACAAATGCCTAATTTTGATTAGAATCAGAAGGTGCCTTGGTTAAAATAAAACCTGAGGTAATGCTGATTTTTTCACTTTTCCCTTACGTAACTCAAGTTTTAATTTCAAGGTGAGCAGCTGAGAACCTCTGATTACAAAATCCTGCATGTCAATGGGCTTTTTATAGTTAAAATGAGTTATTTGTTAGAAATGCATCATTGCACCTAGATGTTTGCTTCAAAAGCTGTGATTTATGACTTAGACTGGAATTTTATAGCAACAATATCATATAATACCTGAAAATGCCATTTGTTTTCATTCAGTATTTAAATTACACTTATACCAAGTTACAGCAATATTTAAAAAGTAATATTCAATGCTTCCTTACATTTACCACATTTTTTATCAGAGTAGAATTGGATTCAAAATTACTGAATGGGAAACATTTCTACCACAGAAATGTTACTGTTGAATAACTAATCAAACAAGAAACCTGTTCTGGTATATATTTTTGTCTTCCTTTGTTCTGTGAATTTCATTTTTATTTTTAAAATGAATATATCCATGCCCCTGGATTTCCCCTTTTGAAGTGGGATTCATAGCATATCTCAGACCTAAACCCATACACATTTTACAAAAGGTAATATAGATAAAGTTTTCTGATGAATGTGAAGGGTATTTTTCCAAAATGGATTTTGACTAGAATATTCAGAGGTGGAAGTGCCTTACTTAATATATTTATTTACTTTGATGGAAATCCAAACAAGGCCTTAGTGTATTCTGTAGGAAAGAAGCAATCACACATCTTAAAATAGTGGATAACTGGGTATATTCGTGAATGTGAAATAAAGTTGAGATAATCAAAGCACCTCCTGACCCTGTAAGAATGATCAGGGATTTATATGCAGCATTTCTTCATCTTTCTTATGTTGTAAGAGGAAACACTGAATATCTTAGTTTCACCCTTTGTCCAGAAAGAGCTGCAGTTCACACTGCCTGTATTTTTAAATTCAGACCAATAATTGAGAATTTTAATATCCCCTTTTATTACTGGTAATTTTTTAAATTCCCTGAGTACTTCTCACATAATTACAAACCACAAAATAATGTGCTTTCTTTGTGGAAGGTGATTCTGACCCCATTTCTACCCACCCGCAATTAGGAGTAGCAAATGTATCGTAATGCATACCTTTAGTTTGTTTCTGGGAGGTCTTTTTCCTTTGAAGTGGCAGTGTACTTGTTTGTCTTGCTTATTTGTTTTGCAATAGAGGTACAGATTTGGCAACAGAAAGCAGTGGCTTTCACCTCTCTTTTCCTGGAGATCAGTTGTGGGCATTTATGAGGTGTCTGATGGTGATTTTATAGGTCAGAAATCTAGGATTTAGGTACCTTGTAGAATGGAACAATCTAAAACAACCCACATGGGAACTGAACAAACCAGGTTCACCAGATGGGTGAACAAACAATAAAGAGATCAAGTTGATTTGAAAAGTAAAAACTTCAACTCTTTTTAAGCCATATTCAGAGCTTCTGGTCAAAACCATTTCTGAATACAACTCCAAATAACACTATTTTTAAAAATATTCATAGTAGTACTGTACTCACTCATTTGTGCCTATCGAGATGAGTGCCTAGTTATACTACTGGTGCCAAGAGTCCCTTTCTCAGGGAATTTAATTTTGTGTGACAGGAGACAAACAGCAAGATGATTTTGCATGGTTAACCTGTTCTGAAAAGCAGTATTAAATTTTTTAAAAAAGAATCCCATAGTTAAATAAGTCTGGAAAATGTTGTGCTAAAGTTCAAGCAGGTTTTTTTTTTCTTACAAGAGTACTTAGAATTTTAATACTTTAATCTTCATTGAGAACCTCTAAGAGGAAAATATGGTGTGTAGCATTTCACAATCTTATTAGCCTATGAAAACTTCTTTGCACACACTACGTAGCAGCTCCAGTGTTCTGTAGAACACACTTTGCAGAATGGTTATCTGTAATATGCATAAGTAACTATAAATGGTATAAATACAAAATTCACCACCAGAAAAGCCACATATCTAGATTATGTTTCATTATACCTTTTTGAAGGATGTTAAACTGATTTGCCAAAACAGAACCTTAATATAATTTTGATAAAAGATATATGTGACAAACTGATTTGCCAAAAGTGAACCTTAATATAATCATGATAAAAGATCTGTGTGACAGACATTTTATAGGAAAATCATAATTTAAGGAATATGTATTCACACTGCCTCCAACAAGAAAAATAAATATATTGACAATTTGACAGCAATAATATGAAATCTTACTTGGCACTATTTTTCCTATTTATGAGACCTTTAAAAAAAGAAACTCTAAAATAAGGGATAAGGCAAACATGTCTATTATTTTGAAATATAAAGGAATGTAACTAAATAATGAGCCACAAGTTAAACATCCATTCTTTATACAGACTAAAGAAAGAGCAAGTATGGGGAAAACAGCTAGTGCTTCTGAGTATTAAGCCTCTTGAAAGCACAGATTATTTTTTCATAGTTCCCTTCTATATGCCCAGGGCCTACAAGGATACCTGGTGCATAAAGGCATCCAAAATATTTCTTCACTACTTCAGTGGAATTTAAAGGTCCAGGGATAGTTAACAGGATGGGACCACTGACTCACCAGTAGACATTGGGTCAAGTCATCTTAACTCTACAAAAGCCAATCCAGCTGTAGAGGCCACTGGGAGATCTGAGCATCTGCCTGCCTGGCTCAGATGACATTCAAAGGGGTAAGTGATGAGGACTCTGGTAAATGGTCACCAGTGAAGAAAAGTTTCAGGTTGTTCAAGCCAATGTGCAAAGTGTAGTCAAAGGAAATTTGAAATAAGTAACATTCAGAAGTAGAAGCCTTGTCCTTGTGTCTGTAATGACAAATGATCTACCTGAGAAGGGGTGGAGGCTCAAGGAAGGACTTCAGTCTCCAAGAGAAGAATAATGAACATGAGCATATCAGGATCTCATGTTCCTCACCCAAGGTCCAGGGCAGAAATCCAGTTATAGGAGGTAGGGTTGTGGCAAAGGGATATCAGGGTGTGAAATGACACAGAAGAACCAGAGACCATGCTTAGTCATCTCTGGTCTTCAAGGTGGAGAACATGTGACTCTAGCACCACAGATCAAGCTTGGTTGGGTGACCTGGGTAGAACTGATTTTCCAGCAGGGAAGCAGATTGGCCCTAATTGTTACATTGAGTCACTGGAAAATGTGGTCTGCATTGTAAGTGCATACTTAATCAGCTTAGATGCTTCATTTTTCTTTGAATCAACTCTACTCGCATTTATATAATGGAAGAAACTAATTGAAAATTAAAGATTAAATTATTAACTTCACATAGGGTTAGATATCATATATCAGAGGCATAACCCAGACTCTAGTCTTCAGATCTAGATATGCATATCTGTAACTCCACCTTCACCTCTGTCCCTTTCCAAATTAGCTTTTATGTTTAGTCTATATTTTACACTGCTTTAAGAATAGATCTTCTAATGGACAGAAGACCTAAATAGATATGTCTCCAAAGAAGACATACAGATGGCCAACACACACATGAAAAAATGCTCAGCATCACTAATTATGAGAGAAATGCAAATCAAAACTATAATGAGCTGTCACCTCACACTGGTCAGAGTGGCCATCATCACAAAATCTACAAACAGTAAATGCTGGAGAGGGTGTGGAGAAAAGGGAACCCTCTTGCACTGTTGGTGGGAATGTAAATTGATACAGCCACTATGGAGAACAGTATGGAGATTCCTTAAAACACTAAAAATAGAACTACCGTATGATCCAGCAATCTCACTACTGGGCATATACCCTGAGAAAACCATAATTTAAAAAGACACATGCACCCCAGTGTTCACTGCAGCACTATTTACAATAGCCAGGACATGGAAACAACCTAAAAGTCCATCAACAGAGGAATGGATAAAGATGTAGTACATATATACAATGGAATATTACTCAGCCATAAAAAAGGAACAAAATTGGGTCATTTATAGAGACGTGGATGGACCTAGAGACTGTCATGCAGAGTGAAGTAAGTCAGAAAGAGAAAAACAAGTATCATATATTAATGCATATATGTGGAATCTGAAAAAATTGGTATAGACGATCTTATTTACAAAGCAGAATTAGAGACACAGGCATAGAGAAAAAATGTATGGATACCAAGGGGGAAATGGTTGTGGAGATTGGGATGAACTGGGAGATTGGGATTGACATATTTACATTATTGATACTATGTATAAAATAGATAACTAATGAAAACCAACTGTATAGCACAGGGAACTCTACTCAGTGCTCTGTGGTGACCTAAATGGGAAGGAAATCCAAAAAAGAGGGGATATATGTATACATATAGTTGATTCACTTTACTGTGCAGTAGAAACAAGCAGCACTGTAAAGCAACTATACTCCAATAAAATTTTTTTAAATGCTAAAAAATATGAATCCAATTAATATCTTAAAAAAAAACAAGAATAGATCTCCTTCCTCTTTTTCCAAGTTACTTCATTAGGATATGTAGTTTACTCCTCACCTCAATCTCATAATAGTTGATTATCCTGTTTTTTTTTTCCACCCTCGTACCTTATACAAAAAGTAACAAAAAGAGTACCACAAAATAAAATACCCCATCTTCTTGTGGTCACATATTCTTTTTTCCTTGTTAATCTCATACATTGAAAAGTTCCTATTTCATGTAGTCATGGATTTTCTCAATATCTGAGAGTTGAAACGTTAGAGGGAGGTCTTTTGGACCAAGATACATTGTAAATCACCAAGTATCTTTTATAAGACTCAAAATGTGAAGGCTATTTTGGACATCAGGGCAGTAAAGGAGGCAATATAAACTGTAGTTTGAGAAAATAAGGACACTAGAAGAAGAAAAATATAAAGAAAATATTTCAAGAAAAATTGTTTCCAGGACTCTGTTTTAAAATACCAACTTTTCTGTGGTGGTGTTCGCTCATACAGAGGAAAAATGTTAAAAGTGTTCTGAGCAAAAGTGTATGAACCGAACGGCTATGTTTGGAAAATGTGCACAAACTTATCAAACCTTTCTTTTTCTTTTCACCTTTCGTTTCATGTGCCTTTTTTTTAATCAACTTCAAAACTTCTTTCAAAATTCCTAATAGTATACACTCCAGAAAATAGTACATATATAATAGTACATACTCCAGAAAGGCAGAGGAACTATTTCACTTATGTGTGGTGTTTGTTAACTTAAAGACTAAATTACCTAATTAATTTTCCTGGGATTTCTTATTTCAGAAGTTCACCCAAAATCGGGTACTGTGGTCTTAAAAATAATTGTATAAAAACAATACATCACTCAATTCATTTATATTACATACTATATATAGTAGATATGTATTATATGTACTACATGTATTAAAATAAATTTAATGACATCAACACCAATGATTTGTGTAACTATATTAATATCTATTTATCTGGCCCTTCTCATTTATCTAAAACAAGTGTATTGCATTTTTAATACCATTTTCTGTCTATAAAATGCAAAACAACTCATCTGAACACTTCCGAATATCTTTTTCTCTTTCATATTATGGAAAATTTCTCATTTATTGATCCACCTATTAGAATGAATCGTGTCTTATTTTAAAGGTGGCAAACTATGAAATGCAGCAACTTTCATAATGATCATAAATGAGCCATTTGAGTTCTAAAAAAAGTTGCTGCCAATGAAATCCTTTATTATATTTTAATTTAAAAATCCCAATAGATAATATGCTGTATTCCATAAATGCTAAAAAAAAAGAATGTTTAAATATATATGCAGGTATAATTTTTTATTTTGCATTCTGAACCCACATAGTTATTCTTCCTCTGCAATTTCTGCTCAGTAAAAGTTCATCTGTAGGAATGTTTATGTTGTTCAACGCAGCAATCAGACTGAAGAAAGACATTTTACAATGCAATCACCTTTGCAATTGCCATTTCTGCAGTGATAGATATCTAAGCAAATTAGGTCACACATTCTTTTTTCTTCCCTTCCTTTATTTAACTACCTGATAGCACTTTTCTACCACAGCCCTTCCTTCCAGAATAATTGAAATAATATGCCGAGAACGTTAGAAATCCCCAGCAAAATTCCAGATTTTGTTTTTAAAGGTCTGAAATGTTATCCTGATAGAAAATGTCATCTGCAGAATCCTGAGTTAGAAAAACCATCCGTGGGTTGTGGACTATGGGACCAAATTATTTATTTTGACTGTTATGGATGTAATAAATCATTCTAAAATAATGTTGACATTTATGCATTCTGCTAACATGGCAGTTTAACAGCCTGCTTCGTATACTGCTGCTTGAGTTAAGGATTTGCTATCACATTTTCCAGCTTAGTTCTCCCAATCTTAACACAGCAGACAGTGGTAATGTCAACTGCAGAAGTGCCAAGAGAGAAAAAGATGGATAATGTATTCATTTTGGGGGGCGATTTTAAACTCCATGCCATTGAGCACATTTCTCTGAATGGCTCTCCTAGCTCACAGCGTTTGCTTCTTTCCTCTTTCTTTGGGCTCCACGAAGCCTTTTTTTTTGCTCTAGGTATGGCTTTCAGTTTGATTTAAACCTGCTCCCTCTGCCTACCGACAGGTACGTAGAATGCATTAGCAAGAAAGATATCATAATTGAAATCAATACCGTGACTTTGAAGAGTGTTTCCATGATGAGTTCTGGTCCTGTGTATTTTATATGCTTCCATAACCATGTTGATGTAATGGATTAGACATTTCCATCAATTCAGTCCACACCACACACACACACACACACACACACACACACACAAGCACAATGCTTGGTAACATTTCTTTTACACGGAATTTATTGTTTAGCTCTTTGGCCCACCAGTTGTTTGATTAGACTGAACCATTCAATACATAAAAAGAAGAGATGCACTTGTTCTTCCAGGTCAAAAATGTGATTCAAGCACCACAGTGAACGTTTTTTGCTTTAATTATAAAGTGCTAATTCATATGTGCAAGTGAGCATACATTTCAATTGATGATGGCTATTTGCATAACATTTTTCCCCCTTGACTTCTAATCATTGTTGATTCTTGAAACTTTCATGGCCATCCTTGACTGCCCATATTTTCCTACAGTAATTCATTAGGTGAGCTTTTTCCAGCACTTTGCCCTTCTACCATGTCCCAATCCCTCAAACACAAACCTTGAAGTCTTGCAGGTGTGGAATGAAGTGGGGTGATGACCTCTCTGTGTCTTGTTTTCCTGTATAAAATGTCTGAATGAATTCTAAAGAAGGACCTTAATACTGGATACCAGAGCCAGACAACCCACCGCTGAAATTGTCTTCTGGGTTTTGGGAGTATCTCTATCGCTAACATCCCAACCCTGGTAGTGGAAGAGCAGCAATAGTGTCCACACTTAGTGTGTCCCTGACTTTCTTACAGCCAAACAACAATGTGGAGAATTTGGCATTTCCTGTAGAAGCAAGAGAATTTCTGCTTTTAAAATTCTCCATATTATTAAAAGCACAGTAGGGATTCACACTGGATCCCTCTGGTGTTCACATTTAACCTCTGGATTTTAGAGTCTTGGAATGTGCCCTTGCTTTGTGGTTATAATTACGTTTTTCAGACAAGTTAGGGAAATGAGCTGATTTGTCTCTATTTTGAGGTTATCTTTTTTAGTGTGGCACCAGATTGCCAAAACAGCATGGAAATATGCACACCGTTGGCCCTGCTCTCAGAGAATGTATTTTCACTTATATGTAGACAATTATGACCTATAGCTTTTCTGATTATTTTACATATTCAATAGCTATACTAGTCCCTGCCATCATTTTCTTAGTGTTCCCCAGAGATTCTGCTCTAGGGCTACATTTCTGTGCACTCCCAGTATGGGCTAATGGGATAGAAAATGAAGAAATGGGCCAGACAGACTTGTAGTATCATCTTCATATCACCTTCAGGCAGAGTTGGAAAAGTCCCCAGAGGGACATTTTTGAAACACACTATAACATTTTTTCCGGAAAAACTGGAATTCAATAGTTGAAATAAAACAAATGTTCTTTGGGAAGGTGGCAGAATCCTTTAGTGTGTTTTCAAGTGTAGACGAGACTTTCTACAGATTGATGCAACATTCTTGGATAAAAAAGTGTTTCCAAGTGATTGGGCATGACTCCTGTTAATATCTGCAAGATTTCAACAACTGTCAGCTGTCACAAGAGTAGATATCCAGACAAAGGGAATGTCACAGTCCATCAGAAATTTTTAATCCATTTTGATTTTATGAGTGCAAATATAAGGGAATCCTTAATCAAGAAGAGTTTATTTTATTTACTACTAAGAATACCAACATTTTTTTTAAACTTCTGTCTTTAGCTCTTGCTCTCTCTAACCTAACATTAAAATTGTATTCTCCTATCTAATATCTCAAAATTCTGTTGAGGTTAGAAAAAACATTTATTTTTTATTTTTACTCATTTTAGTTTTCTATTCTGAATGTAAATGTCAAACATAATCTTTCTATCTCTCATAAGCACATTTTAAGTGTATACCTAATAGTAAAACTCTGTCCTTCCTTTTTAAATATAGACATTGAAGGTTGAATTAGGTAATATTGCATACTTAGAATGTAATTGATAATTACAAAATACAAGCTAGAAGATATCTATCTTTTCCATTAAACACACTCACCTTACTGTTTTGGTAGTAAGACTTTTAAAAGCCATTTTCCAGAGGTAAATGAATCCAATACTACATAGATAATAAATACAAGCATACAATGCTTAAAATAAATGTTTAACTCTAGAAGATACTTATATTTGGTAATTCCTAGAGATATTCCTTTTTATTAAGTAACTGATAAGTGGCTGCTTCTAAACTGAGGTAACAATTTTACCTTTATCGACAAACAGGAAAAAAGAGAATGATAAATATTTGTAACACAAATAGCCTCTGCTGCCTTTATACAGAAAAGAAAAACAAAACAACAGCAACAACAAAAAGCAGGACCCAGGAACAAAGAATGGATGTGTTTCTTAATAAGTCACTTCTCTATCACTAGTTGCTATATAGATCCTCAGGAAACCAGGCAGAAGAAAGGCATGCTGATTCATTTCGTTTTTTGTGCTTATCTGTTTATTTTCTTGGAATTGTTTGATCACTCTGGCTTTTCATTTTCCATATATTTATGGCTGTGTGGACTATTTCTGAAGATTGTCTCGATTTTTCAGAATGACATCTCTCCTGCCTTGTTAAATTTCCTCCAGAAAAACACAAGGATTCTTAAATAACTTCCCTTCCTCCTTTATTGAAGCTCCTCCAACAAATTGAACTCTTTAGGAACTTTCAAATAATGAGGATGACTAATGTTTATGTAGTTTCACAGGCCTATGTATTTTGGAGTATACAAGATCAGACTCTGTTGAAGTGGGTAGGTAGTAACAGAAATGTATCTGCTATGCTTTGCTTAAAAATGTTGTTGCATAGGACAAAGCTCTGCATGCAGCATCAGATTCAGGTTGACCATAAAGAAAAATATTACAGGATGAATTTTAAGTCTCTATATTTGGTTTACATAATTGTGAACCTGTGTGTGTGTATGTGTGTATGTTAAGAGGTAACACAAGACCTATCTAATTAAGTGTCTTCTGTGATTTGTGATAAAGAACTCTTCGATAAACAAATTTCTTCACATTCCCATTGAAATTCATTTAGTTGAGTGCTGTCCAATAGACCTTACTGCAGTGATAGAAATATTCTGTATTTGTGCTGTTCAGTGCAATAGCCACTAGCTACATGTGGCTTTTGCACATGGCATGTGGCTAATGTGATTGAGGATCTGAATTTTTTATATTTTATTTCATTTTAATTAAGTTATATTTAAATAGTCACTTGTAAAAGTGGCTCTTGCATTGGACAAAACAGATCTAGCTGATATAGGAATTCAACTTGACATTATTAAATCATTATTTTATTCAGAGTATACATGTAGCCAAGTACCTTCAGCAATCCAGAGCTAAAAGAGGATGCACAATTCTTTCCCTAAATCCAGTTCATGCACACATTGTGCATGAACAGAATGAAACTGGTTATATTGATAAAGGGAACATGCAGGAGGCCATATTAGATAGTAGTTCAGAGTATACACTTTAGAATGTGACAAACTTGAGTTCAACTCCTGTCTCTCACCCCCATTTGCCATCTTATCTTAGAGAAAATATTTAAATTTCTTTGAGTCTCTATTTTCTAAGTTATAATTGGGGCTACTAATAATGAAATCATGTCTAGACCAAGCTTATCACTCGACACAGAGAAGTAATGGTGGTGATGATGATCCTGTTCATGATGGTGTTATTTTCATACACTCTGACTCATTTAATCCTCATATCATTTCTATTAAAAATACTATTGGGCTTCCCTGGTGGCGCAGTGGTTGAGAGTCCGCCTGCCGATGCAGGGGACACGGGTTCGTGCCCCTGTCCGGGAGGGATCCCACATGCCGTGGAGCGGCTGGGCCCGTGAGCCATGGCCGCTGAGCCTGCACGTCCGGAGCCTGTGCTCCGCAACGGGAGAGGCCACAACAGTGAGAGGCCCGTGTACTGCAAAAAAAAAAAAAAAAAATACTATCTACACTCCCCAGATGGGAAAACTGAAGCTCAAGGTCATTATATTTAAGGTCACTTAACTAATCCAAAATTTAATTTATAACTCAAATTCTAAAGTTCTGTTCTTTTCTTTCTACCAATTTACCTCTTTTTGTAGTAACCAATTAGACCTCCAGTTCAAACTCTAAACTATTCATTCTCAACTACAAGTATGTCACCCAGAAGGTGATAGAAGTCACATTTAAGCATGAGAATACTAAGCTGGATCTTAACCTTGACCTTTAAAATAGTATAAGAAAGAAAGGAAGAAAAGAGTAAAGCAAGGAAGCAAGAAAGAAGGGGGAGTAATTCTCCCTGAATCTGTATTTGAGGAACATACATTTGCTACTTTCTGAAAGAAGGAATGGGGGGTGGATGGCAGAAAGAAAGAGAGAATATGAATCACACAAATATGAGTGACTTGTCCCTAAGGTTCAAGCCCTGCCTGGCTCTGCTTACCTATTTCAAACACTAAATGCAAGAAAAGGGTTATAGGATATGGGTTCCCACCTTTCAAAAAACATAATTCTGCCCACATCTGTTCATTGCCATCATTATGTCAGGCTTAGACTACTCAAATCAGCAACTTTTTCTTCCTTGGAGTAGGGGTAGGGAGACAAAAGCCTGACTGCAAGAGGGACCAACAAGTCCCTTCACCTATGTTTAACCATGGCAGAAAGACCTTGGAAATACACCTTCAAAATTATTCCACTACCTGAGTGGTAAACCCTTTGATAGGTGTTCCCTAGAGATGAGAGTGATTTATGTTATAACTCAGTGGCAGGAAATACAGTTGCCCTTAAACTAAAAAAAAAAAAAAAAAAAAAAAAAAAAAAAAAAAAAACAAGAAAACCAAAACAAACAACAACAAAACAAAAAACAGATGGAATTGACATTTTCTTGGTAAATCCAAATAATCTAGGTCATGATTACTAACTGGTAAGTAACTGAGCCCTGATGGGCTATAGTAATTAATTGCAAGAACTCACTGAGTAATCTATATTTGTGTAGCCCATGATTGGTAGACTAAATAAATAAATATTATATAATCTGCATATATTTGTTGCAGTTTTTTTTTTTTTGCGGTACACGGGCCTCTCACTGTTGTGGCCTCTCCCGTTGCGGAGCACAGGTTCCGGACGCGCAGGCTCAGCAGCCATGGCTTACGGGCCCAGCCGCTCCGCGGCATGTGGGATCTTCCAGGACCGGGGCACAAACCTGTGTCCCCTGCATCGGCAGGAGGACTCTCAACCACTGCGCCGCCAGGGAAGCCCTGTTGCAGTTTTTTAAAAGTTTACAGATGTGGTTTAATTAAGAAGATAGAGGGCTTCCCTGGTGGCGCAGTGGTTGAGAGTCCGCCTGCCGATGCAGGGGACACGGGTTCGTGCCCCAGTCCGGGAAGATCCCACATGCCGCGGAGCGGCTGGGCCCGTGAGCCATGGCTGCTGAGCCTGCGCGTCCGGAGCCTGTGCTTCGCAACGGGAGAGACCACAACAATGAGAGGCCCACATACCGCAAAAAAACAAAACAAAAAAAAACAAACAAACAAAAAAGAAGATAGAGATTGATTTTAAACAGGAAATTCAGAGTGCTTATGAAATTATGCATTTTCTCCATCACCAAGTGATAAATACAAACAGTGGCATCATGGGAGAATCCTCATCATTCAAAGTCTGGCATGAATAATAGAATTCTAGGCTGGAGCTCAGTTCCTGGCTCCACTATGGCCTTCCTGAGGCTTTCTGGGGATGACACTCCTTTCTTGGTTATATGATACTTCCTCTTACATTTGGACATCCTGTCTAACTGGATAGGAGTCTCATGAAGAAATTAATTTAAGAAACATAACATTTGTCCTAACACCACAAAATATCCACAGAAACAATCAGTATCCAGAACACAGAGATGAGTACAACATTCGTAGAACGCTACCAATTTTATAGCTTTGATTCTCTTCTCTACTCAAATTTTGCATAGGTGTGGGAGCTTGAATTCAGTTTTATTAAGCACACATATACAGTCCTTCCATTTAAAGTAATGTAGCTCTTTTTTTTAGAAGAGTTATAGAAAACTTGCAGTTAATTATAATATCACAAAAACATTATTTACTCTATCTCAGCTTATTAGCTCATATGAATAGCATCCATTATAAAGAAAACTAATATTTTTATTCTTTTTTTTTAATAATTTATTTATTTATTTATTTATTTTTAAATTTTTTGCTTTATAACAAATTTAATCAGTTATACATATACATATGTTTCCATATCCCCTCCCTTTTGCGTCTAATTCTTTCAGCTAAAGTTTCCATGAATTAACATTATCCCATTAAACTGATGGAATTCAAGGATAGAAAATAATACAATTCCCAATTACTCTGTTGGGTTCTACTTTACAAATCTGTGGTCCAGGGACTACTAAAGTATAGGAAATTGTACAAATGTTTGTCTTGAGCTTTATTTGTTTATTTAAAATCTACTGATTCAATGCCTTAAGTCATTGAGAAACATGGCTGGAGATGTAGCCACCACCAAGAACCCAAAGCTATTAGAAACTGGGAAAACACTGAAATAACTGGAGCTTGAGTTTAATATAAAAAAGTCAATGTGATATACTTGTGGCATGAAGATCATGGATTGTTTCTGTCATTATAGGATGAAGAAAATTCATTTAGGATTTCTTTTAGTTTGATTAGAATAGCTTTAGAGTAAGCTCACTGGAAGTTCTTTTGAATTATTTATGCTTATAGCCCTAAAGCTAAGAAGATAAGTTGGTGGAATTTTTTATTTTTGTGTGAGTAGTGTCACAGCTTGTCTTCCCATGATTATAAGCCTGGGAGGGTGAATCTGTTTTCTTATCAGTTGAAGTAAAATATAAATTACACCAAGAAAGGTGTTCACTTACTGAAATTTTTCCAGTTACTCATTAACCAAGCCATACCATTACATCATTTCACCATACTCCTGAAATGTTCTAGGACAGTTCTGATTTCCTGTAAATGTACTCTTTCAAAATGGGCAACTTATTAACTATGAACTTATACTTTAAGTTCCTCCAAGACAGAGATATCTTTATTTTTTCTTCTTAGCTTAATGTAGACCCAGAATTCAAAAGTTTTATTAAACTGAACTATTACTAACAGTGATTTGATTGTTATACTTTAAAATAAATCCACAAGTCAGGACACAAAAATTCTTTGTGAGACCATCAGACAATAGACCCTGACTTTTAGTTCAGAAAATATGGCCACTACAACCAGGAAGTACCAATAGGGTCATGAGACCAATTGCAGTATGAACAGAAATTCCCAAAGGAAACTGAAGCTAGGAGATACTGGAAAGAGTTCTTAAGATTTATGTGCTCAGGACAGATGACTCCGACCAACAGAGTGAGACAGAAAGAATAATATGTACAAATGAGTCTAAAAGAATGTTTCCAGCACCAATACATGTATCACATATATCAGGCATTCAGTATATGTTTGATATATGAAAATCTCTAATGTATTAAAAATAAAGTCAGTATTCTCATAAAATGTTTAGAAGGTGGGTAAATAATATCCATGAGAGGAAGCTTTAAAAAAAAATCAGTATACGTCTTCCCTGGTGGCGCAGTGGTTAAGAATCCGCCTGCCAATACAGGGGACACGGGTTCGATCCCTGGTCCAGGAAAATCCCACCTGCCACGGAGTAACTAAGCCCATGCGCCACAACTACTGAGCCTGTGCTCTAGAGCCCATGAGCCATAACTACTGAGCCCACGTGCCATAACTACTGAAGCCCACGCGCCTAGAGCCCGTGCTCCACAACAAGAGAAGCCGCCCCAATGAGAAGCCCGCGCGCTGCAACAAAGAGTAGCCCCCACTCGCCGCAACTAGAGAAAGCTCGCACACAGCAATGAAGACCCAAGACAGCCAAAAATAAATAAATTTATTTTAAAAAAATCAGTATAGAGCATGGGGATTGGCAGCACAATTTCATAATGGCTTTCAAGTTTACATAAGCTTATTACAGAAATGTTTGCACTCTGTGATAAATGGATTAGGAAGAAATATGGCATATGGAACACATCCATTTATCTCTACTCCCTTCTAAAACTTCATTAATTTAGCTATACAGGGACAAACCCAGAAAGGACAAAGAAAATGAAAGAGAAGATACCAGCAGAGAAGTGATGTCAATAAAATGGTGGGAAATGGAAAGTCGATGACCAAGTGCTAAGGACTTAGGAGAGCAGAAGAACAGAAAGCCTAAATACCTGCAGAAGGTGACACAGGTGTGAAGTGAGCTGATTCAAGGCTACCCGAATGCTCAGGAGTTATAGATATTGTGTGCCTGTGAATGGAATGAGTCTGAAAGCTGGTGTATCATTTGAAATTCTGTACAAAAAGCATTTAGAAGCCCAGATCTCTTCACTCAACTAAAATAGGAGCTTTATTCTCTATAGAAATTAAATTAAGAAAGCTCTCCAAAAAAACAGATACAATAAATGGAAGGGTAGGGACCATTCTGTACACAGGAAATGAGAATTAACTGTGAATCTCCCTCAAATTACACATGATTCTTTTCCCCTAGCTACCCACCACCAGAATTCTGCAATAAAATGTTCATAATTCCAGTCTCTTCTTTTCTCATTCTTTCTGTGGAGAAATGGGTGCAATGAATAAAGAAGATCCACTGCCACAAGATATATCATCATAAAATACTTTAAATGGACTTAACAAAATGTTATTCCCATCAAAATATTGAGTTGCATTTGATCCCCCCTGAGGAGCTGTTGTAGTAGAGGACTATTGTTTTTGGCTCTAAGGTTTATGGTGATTTTTAAAGTCAAACTGAAAATTCTAAACATAAAAGTCTCTTTTAATTGCATTTGGGATATAAATTGGCAGTCATATATTTATAAACTCTAAACATTCTTAGGAACAACTGTAAGATTGTTACATTAGTTTTAACAAAAAGTAAGCCAGCAACAAAATAATGGACACTAGTCCAATATTTGGTATAAAAGGAGCTACATTCTGAGATGGGCTTGAAAACTAGATCCAATTGGTAACATTCACTTAAGCCAAAAAGCAGACCTCACATTTCCAACCTACTTACTTGGGCCCCATGTGAACATAAGGAAAAGCCAAGTTTCATTAAAAAAAAAAGAAACTCTCAAGTTTCTCCTTCAGTTCTTAAAATATTGGCAGACATTGAAAGTCTATTTTTGGAATTAAACATAGCTAATTATAGCTAATTATTTTTAGGCATGTCACCAAAAGCTTATGTCTTCAGATTCAGCAGTTTCCAAAATTGGTTTCTGGACTTTTCTCTTGGATCCCTATAGCTCATACTCCAGAGCTGAGATACATATATAAACTACAGCTATGAGAACCTCCTTTAGGTTTTAATGAATCAGGATGAGGACTGAGAAAGAGAAAGATGGTTTAGAATGGAGGAGACCTTTTGTGTGTTTAGATATTGGAAGTGAGAGGAGAGAGTTTATTCTCCTAATGAGGAATTTATTGGTCAGATATATTGAAGACAAATGCCTCCTCATTACAAGAAATCAAGTGGGTCCTTAAGAAAGGAGTAAAATTTGAGGAAAGATTTTTAAGGCATTAATCAACTTGTCTGAAATCCTTATAAATCCTTTGCAATTTATGTAAAGTAACTAAAAATTATGAAATTGATGTTTTAAGAATCCTAAAAAGTATTAAATAGTCTTAATCTTGTTAACAGGCTGTGATTATTCCAATTGACTATGTTTACAGGGGAAATTGCATTTGACATGAATTTCAGTGCTAACCTTAAAGTACCTTTTTTGAACAGTATTAATTTATAGATGATCATATTAAAAAGAACTGCATTTAGGTAGAGTGAAAATTTGTCATGAAAACGTCATGAATAGCAAAAAGACACATGCACCCCAATGTTCATTGCAGCACTATTTACAATAGCCAGGTCATGGAAGCAACCTAAATGCCCATCGACAGACGAATGGATAAAGAAGGTGTGGTACATATATACAATGGAATATTAGCCATAAACATGAACGAAACTGGGTCATTTGTAGAGACGTGGATGGATCTAGAGACTGTCATACAGAGTGAAGTAAGGCAGAAAGAGAAAAACAAATATCATATATTAATGCATATATGTGGAACCTAGAAAAATGGTACAGATGAACCAGTTTGCAGGGCAGAAATTGAGACACAGATGCAGAAAACAAGCATATAGACACCAAGGGGGGAAAGGGGTGGGGGGAGAAGGGAGGGTGGGATGAATTGGGAGATTGGGATTGACATAAATACACTAATATGTATAAAATGGAAAACTAATAAGAACCTGCTGTATAAAAAAATAAAATTCAAATTTTAAAAAAAGTCATGAATAATAGCAAATATGTAAGGCATAGGACTTAAATCAGATTCTGTGATTAAACATTATATATACACAAATTCTCCTGGGAACAGTTTCATTTTAAGTAATGCAATTAACCTAAATAATACTTTGATGAAGAAAATGTCAATCCAGGTTCTGGAACCGAGGGATGGTCAGTTAGTGTTACTCCCATATACTGGCCACTTGCAGTATTGCAGCTGTGACACATGACTGTGTAAGGAGAAATATAGCTAACAATTAACTTGAGAGCATGATGGGAATAAGTGACCATGGAACTATAGTGGAAAAGATGACACAAAAACAGAGGAAAAGTATACATGCCAATCCAGTTGGAGAAAGAGCATTACTATTCCACAGTTTGTCTGAGCAGGTCTTTTTGTTATAGCACAAATGTAAAAATAATAAGCATTATTTATTTAGATAACTAATAATGAATTCTTTCCACAAAGAATTCCATAGAAGATTCAAAATGACTCACAGGAAATAAATACAATAAAATAAGATGACGTGTGTGTGTGTGTGTTTGTGACATATATACAGAAATGTGTGCGTGTATATATATACACACACACACAAAGATATAAATATAGATACATGTATAGATAGAGATGTGAATGAAGTCTAGGAAAAATATAACTAAGTGAACAATAGTCGCTACAGTGACATTATAACCTGGCTTTGAATATTCTGGAAGCCAATATTAAAAGGTGTTCCATGGAACACTAGCCCCTGGTGACATTCAGTGAATAAAAATGTTTGGTGTCAAAGAAGTTTTGAAATGGTTATATACACTCTGTGACCCTTTTTGGAGACTTGGAGTGCACACCAGAATAGTACAGGCTCTGATGAACCACAGGAAAAAAATTTGTGGATTTTTTTAGCCCATTATTTCCCAAATGCATTAGTCACATAATCCCTTTTCCTATGTTTGCTTCTTTATACGCCCATTATATCCCCATGAAATAGTGTTGCACTGAATACTCTGGGATTCAGAAGCTTAGTGCTGTTTGCTTTCAGGAAGTTCATAACAAGTGTTCTAATTTATAACATTTTGTGATGCAGATGTATCTATTTGATGTATTCCATTAATGCTAATACTTTGTATGATATGGCATTTTTCCTAATTCCATTTATTATTTTGTTGTTGTCTTATTTTACAGTATATATTTCCTGAGAGTCAATTCACATTCTTTATGGAAACCTTAATTAATAGAGCAATGCTTATCACAGTTCAGCCCTTGACTTTTTGATTTTCCAAATCCTTCCATGTATCATTCCAGGTTCCTCACTCTTTACATGACTCACTACCTTCCCCTCCTGTTTCCCCTCTTCAGAACTTAAGCCAGAAGGGATACCCCTCTTTGTAACAGTCCATAAGAGGGGGCACTGCTAGTACTGTCATACTTCAGTGGCTGGAGTCCATCTATACGCTGCCCAAACCAAGTAGGTGCTTCCTTCCTTAACTCAGTAAATTTTCTCCAGGGGGCTTATCACAAGAAAATAATATTTACCAACAATATCAAAGCATTGCTTAAAAGAATGAATATTAGAAAGAAACCAAAATTCCCCCCAAAATGGTTAAATAATGATACCTGAACACAATGAAATACTATGCTGTCATTTAAAACTGTCTTTTATAAGAATGCTTAATGTCACATAATTTTTTCACTGCATGATATTGGGTTGGCCTAAAAGATCATTCGGGTTTTTCCATAAGATGTTACAGAAAAAAACCCGAATAACCTTTTTGGCCAACCCAATATTATATAAAATATAGCCTGAATCATTATATATGGAAGGCTATCCTTTTTTGGAATTTGAAGAATGGAATTATTTTCTGCTTTTTTGTTTCTCTAATTATCTGTAAATGTATTTAATTATTTATTGAGCCACTACTTGGTAGTACTGCAATATATACTAAGGTGATAACAGCGGTCTAAGCAAAGCTCCCAACTTACAGAGTTTACATTCTAATACACAACAAACACACACTATTTGTGCAATAAAAAATAACTAAGAATTATTTTAAATGAGTTTTCCCACCCTCTGTTTATTTACTTGATGTTTAGATAGAGACTATTTGTCTGAGGAGTGTCTATTCCTGTAGACATTACAAGAATATTATTTTGTGCCATGACCTAAGCTTAGGGTAGAGAACAATAGCTAACATTTTTGAGCATTTGCTTTCTGCCAGGCACTTTTCCTGTTTCTCCCAACTGAGATTATCCCTATTATACAACTGTGAAAATAGAGGCTCACAAAAATTAGGTTACTTGCCCAAGATTATACACTAATGAATGAGGAAGTCACAAGAACAGAATCCGAGCCAGGGATTTCTGCATTGAACGTCCCTCTTTTTTGTTTTGCTTCTAAACAATATATATGACTCTAAAGGAAATGATAGTGCCAACCTTTTCTAGTGGAAAAAATCAGAAGAAATATTGCAACCACCTCCAGGAGAGAATCACTACTCTAAAAACTAATAAGTGAGCTTTTGCTTCCCAGTCTTTTCAGTGATTTTCAAAAGTGATTAGCTGATAACTTTTCGCATCAAAATTTCCAGATATACTTATTAAAAATATAGTTTGCTGTTTGTTACCTCAGACCAACTGAATCAGACTTTCAAAAGGGGTGTTATGGATTGAATTGTGTCCCCTCTCCCAAATTCATATGTTGAAATTCTAGTCCTCTGTACCTCAGAATATGTCCATCTCAGAAATGGGATCATTGCAGGTGTAATTAGTCAAGCTAAGATGAAGTCATATTGGAACAGAGTAGGCCATTAATCCAGTATGAATAGTGTCCTAATAAAAAGGGGAAATGTGACACACACACAGGAAGAACACCACGTGAAAATGAAGGCAGTTGTCCACAAGCCAAGGGACACGCAAAGCAGTAGAAGCTAGGAGGGAGATGGGGAACAGATTCTCTCTCACAGACTTCAGAAGGAGCCAACCCTGCCAACACCTTGATTTAGGACTTCCAGACTCCAAAATTGTGAGACAATAAATTTCTGTGATTTAAGCCATTCACTTCAAGGTACTTTGCTACAGCAGCCCTAGCACACTGAAATATGGGGGAAACTGCATTTAAAAGGAGGTATCCCAGATGACTCTGGTGAACACTCAAGTCTGAGAATCAATGAACTAGCATCAACTCACGAGATAGAGAGGTGGACCATAGGTGTCGCAGTAACTGCCGGGGCTTGTTTTATGGCTTTCTCTAATGTAGTGGGAGAATTTTGAGAGAGGAGAAAGAAAAGGAGCAGGAGAAGACTAGGGGAGAGGGAAAAGAGTAGAGGGTTGTGAGGGGAGGCGGAGCACATCAGAGGGCAATCTGGCTCTTGTGGCACGATTTCCTCTTAAAGAAAGAAAAAAAAAGACAACGAGACTTTAGAATCTCAAAGATAGCAGTATGATTGGAATTAAGGAGATAATAGGGAAAAAAACTCAAAACCTGAATCTTCCAGCCCAGTAACTAAAGCTGGTAACCAGGGCAGAGTTCTAGCATGGTAATTTATTTATTTAAAAAATCATCTCTGTAGAATTACCTTATTATTTAAATACATAGGAATCAATCCATTGTCTTTAACCAAGGTCACTTTGAATGACTTTCACTTTATTTTCTGACGTTTTGTCATGGAAATTTTAAAATGCTGATATTATTCTGCATGCAGAAATTTGTAGTACAAAATAGATGCTTGGAGGATACTTATTTATTTTTGTATCACTTCTATCCTTTCTATATTAAATAGACCTATTGCAATTAAATTCAACTTCACAGAACAACTAAACTTACATGCAGATTTTTATCAAGAACATCTTGGACAATGTGTGTAATAACTTTGTAGACAGTATATTCTGACTAAATCCTGAATTTTTAGAAGTAATTGTATTTTTGAAGCCATATGTAAATGTTTGATTTTTCCCTAAGAAAACTGTCTCTGCTTTGTTAGTCATTGCTGTAACCTCCATGACCTAGTTCTCTTTTATTCAAGGGGGCTGCTACTCCAGATAAAGCCACTATGTTTCCTCTCAGAAACATAGAGTCTCATTTCTTCTCCTAAATTTGGAGGCCTTTTTTTTTTCTTCAAAAACCAATAAAATTATAAAACTGAAAGGAAGTTTGAGAAGTCAGTGAGTCCAACTCATACCTAGACACAAGCACTATCTTTTTGCTTAAAATAACTCTAGAGGAAAGGTTATCTATCTTAGTCACTGTGTTGCAGTTTAAAACCTTTATTGGCAGGAACTACAATAGCTTAAATACTTATTGCATCATATATCCCATAATAGCTCTGTGTTACTTGTGAAGATAAAGCATTTTTCTTTTGGAGAGTGTGTTTTGTTGTCATTGTTGTTCACTCATTTGTTTTCTAATTAGATTTCATTTTACACAGGAGGTCTCTCTTTTCCCCTAAATTCAGTTTACCTGATACTTAAAATTGAATTTCAGCTCACAAAAAATAACTGTGAAGGTCTTTACTTGGTTATCTTTATTTATTTATTTATTTATTTATTTATTTTTGCGGTACATGGGCCTCTCACTGTTGTGGCCTCTCCCGTTGCGGAGCACAGGCTCCGGACGTGCAGGCTCAGCGGCCATGGCTTACGGGCCCAGCCGCTCCGCAGCATGTGGGATCTTCCTGGACCGGGGCACAAACCCGTGTCCCTTGCATCGGCAGGCAGACTCTCAACCACTGCACCACCAGGGAAGCCCCATTTACTTGGTTATCTTTATGTCTGTACTTTTGGAAGTCATAACTATATAACTATTATTATTATTGGTGTAATGTCAGTTTGAGAATAGGAAATTTATTTGGCATTTGTTAATTCAGATTAGCAGAAACAGATATTGATGGGGAGACTTTGATTTGAATTGTGATGAATTGTGAGAATTAAGCTGAATTACCTCAAAAGGAAGAAAGTTAGCCCATTGTCTTCCAAACTACTGAGCATATTGGAAAAAAATAGCCCTCAGATTTAATGACATGCATGCCTTCATCACGAAGCATTTATTAATTACCTATTATGTTCCAGGCAACGTGCTAAGTAGGCAGTGGGAATAAAGATACATAACAATCTTGGAGCGATGTTGGATAAGTAAGTAGGAGTTTGTAGTGTTGTGTAATATGAGATATGGTATGTGTACACACAGGGGTAGTGTTCTAAGAAAAATGGGCTTCACAGAGAAGCAGGATTGTATACGGTGACTTTTTTTCAAACTGTACATGGAAAAGAAATTATCCAGGATATCTTCATAATATTCCGAGAAAATCTTTCAATAAGGTTTTTACTTTAATTACCACAAAGACAATTGCAAAACTTTCACATCTTTTGGCAGAAGCTGAGCCATAGCACTTGTCAGGAAATCATTAAAGACATAGCAAAAGACGTGACATTTAAGGTCCATTTTGTCTCTGAGATCCTATGAAACCATGAGACCATATACAGACATGATGACAAACTTGTCCTAAACTTTACTGGACTTTGGAAATGCACCAAACAGTAGGGTCATCATTTTTCTTAGCTCCTGTCTTCCAAGAGTATAAAGTGTCTCCTTTCAAGAGTATAATGGAAAAAAAATAATGATTTTTATTGGTAGATGAGACCTCTTAGCAGCTGGAAGTTTCTCAAGACATTTTCATTTTAAAAACACACTTGACATATTAAAAAAGAAAAGGAAGAAATGACAAAATGAGTTGAAAATGGAAATATTTTCTCTATTTTTACATAGGTACTCATTTATGTAGTAAAAAGTTTGAAAAGCAAAAATGTATGGTTGGTGAAAAGTAAATTCACTTCTATCTCCATTATCTCTCTTCCCTAGAAGCAACCTCTGTTATCAATTTCTTGTATTTTATCCTAAAATATTATACTTTATGCATATCTAAGCATGTGGTGTAAGTAGATACATGCACATCTACACACACATCATTCTATAACATACTTTCAGAGATCTTTTTACATTTGTGCATATAGAACTCACACATTATTTTTAACAAAACATACTAATTTACTTTGAGATAACCCTATGGATAGTTAGATTTTTTCCAATATTTCTTTATGTCGTTCCTCAAATATATATCTGTGGGATATACTCTTTAGAAGTAAAATGCTAAGTCAAGGGCTATGTACATGTAATTTTGATAGATATGCCAAATCGCCATCCCAAAATTTTGATCAAATTTCCCTCCCATTTACACTTCTACCAACACTTTTATCATCATCGTATATTATTAAACTTTTCCCATTTTCCCCAATATATTAAGCAAAAAATGGTATCTCACTGTAAGTTTCCTTTGCATTTCTCTTATAATGAATGATGGTGATCAGTAGCCTTTTGTGTTTTCTTTCATGCAAATTATCTGTTTCTGGATGGTTTGGGAGAGGTCTTTAAGGTAATTAACACTTTGTGATCTGAATTCCAAATATGTTTTATCTGGCTTGCCATTTATCTTTTGAATTCATAATTTTTATGCCATGAAAACTCCCTTGAATATTTATGCAATGAATTTATACATTTTTTTCCTTTTAATAGTTTCAAAATGTTGTATAATACTTAGAAAAACCTTCACAACTCTGAGATTCTTAAAGATTATTCACCAAGGTTTTCTTCCGGTTTTTACTGCTTTTATTCATATTAAAATCTTTGAAGCATCTGTAATTTATATTGATAAAAAGTATGAGGTAGAAATACAACTTTATTATTTTTCCAAATTACTATTGACTAAATAGCATTTTATTGAATAACCCATGCTATTCCTACTGGTTTGAAATTTTATCTTTGTTATATTTACCTTATTGTACACTAAATTTAATTACTGGTCTTTTTAGTCTATTCTAAAAATATGTACAGTATTTTAGTTATTTTATCTTTATAATGTGTTTTAATATTATGTAGACTAGCTTCTTTTAATTATTCTTCTTTTTGTTCAGAATTTTCCCAGAAATCCTTGCTTATACTTTTCCATGTATATTTTAGATTTAACTTGTCTAGATTTCTTTAAAAAAGAAACCTATGGGTATTTTATTAAAATACCATCAATTTTTTAGATTAAATTTGGAGAATTGATATCCCTATAATGTTGAATCTTCCTATCTAAGAAAATGGCACACTTTTCTATTTGTTTAAATCTTCTTTTTGTTTCTTAGTCAAAATTAAGAATTTAAGCCATTTAAATTCTTCATATTTGTGTCAAACTTTTATAGATATTATACCTTTTTCTTTCCATTGCAAATGAAATATTTTACTCTAATTTTCCTTGTAAATGACTACCATTTGTAGAGTTGAGCCTTGAATAACATGGGTTTGAACTGCATGGGTTCACTTATACACAATTTTTTTCTCTAAATACCTACTACAGTTCTGCACCATTTGTGTTTAGATGAATTCATGGATGTGGAACCACATATATGGAGGGCTGACTATAAAGTTTTATGTGGATTTTTAACTGTGCAGATGGCCAGCACCCCCTAACCCCCACATTGTTCAAGGGTCAACTGTATATACATATATATATATATATATATATATATATATATATATATACATATATATATATATATATATATATATCCACTGCGCCACCAGGGAAGCCCTTGGTACAAGTTTTGAGATCAGTTCTGTCTACAATAATTCATATATTCTGGTAAGATTATTTTTCAAGATAATTATTTTATCCAAACTCTCAGACTTATTTGTATAGAGTTGATAAAAGTAATCTTTTCACTGTCTTTCAAAATCCTGTTTTTATTGCTATTTGTCTATTATCATTTCTTATTTCTCATATAATTACACTTTTTTCTATTTTTCTACATTAGATTAGTTAACGATTTGCCTATTTTGTTGCTGACAATATTGTTATCCAAAGGTCTATTTCTTGAATTTGTTTACTAGTTTCATAATATATTAATATGGACAAAAATAAACAAGGATAGAGGGGACCTAATCAGCATTATTATTTAAGGTGGGTGTAATTGATAACTATCAAATTTCATGTATTTTTCTCTCAGCTTTGTGTTAGCTGGCTCCCATACATTTGATATGTAGTGTTTTCAGAATTATTTTTAAAATATTCTGTCATTCTAGGTTTGATTTACATTTTGGATCAAAAGTTATTTAAGAGAATATGTTTTTTCTCTTTATTTTCTGAAAGCAAGTATTTTTGTTTATTTTCCCTAGTAGTATTAACAATCCCTACATTTTTTGTTTGTTTATTTTAGTCCATTTGCTCTACCAAGGACGAAAAGAGGAATGAATAGTAACAGTAGAATTACTACTTCAAGGATGAATAGTAATTCTACTGTTAATGTGTTTCAGTTGATTACTCCATTTATTTCTGTAGTTTTGCTTTATGAACATAAATGTTATATTATATGGTGCATAGATATGAGTAATTGTTATATCTCTGTGGATTATACTTTCATCATGGTACGGTCCTTTGTTTGAGCTTTCTGACTTGAATTAAACCTCATTAAAAGTGCGTTGTAGGGCTTCCCTGGTGGCGCAGTGGTTGAGAGTGTGCCTGCCTATGCAAGGGACACAGGTTCGTGCCCCAGTTTGGGAAGATCCCACATGCCACGGAGCGGCTGGGCCCGTGAGCCACGGCCGCTGAGCCTGCGCGTCCGAAGCCTATGCTCCGCAACAGGAGAGGCCACAGCAGTGAGAGGCCCACGTACCGCAAAAAAAAAAAAAAGAAAAAAAAGTGCATTGCATTATAGTTGTTTGCATTGACAGGTATGTTTTTCCCTTTCTTGTCATTCTTTAATTTCTGTGTCACTTTGTTTTACATACATTCCTCAGATAACATTTAGTTGGAGTTTTCTTTTTTTTGTGTGTGTGTGGTATGCGGGCCTCTCACTGTTGCGGCCTCTCCCATTGTGGAGCACAGGCTCCGGACGCACAGGCTCAGCGGCCATGGCTCACGGGCCCAGCCGCTCTGTGGCATGTGGAATCTTCCTGGACCGGGGCATGAACTCGTGTCCCCTGCATTGGCAGGCGGACCCTCAACCACTGTGCCACCAGGGAAGCCCTGGAGTTTTCTTTTTTATGAATTTGAGAGCTTTTCCTTCTAACTAGTGAATTTATCCACTTTTTGTTAGGATAGATAGATTAGGTCTTCATTATCCTTAAGAGAGAAATATGATTAGAGGGTTGAGAGAATATACTCTGGAGTCTGACTCCTGTCTTCAAAACCCAGTTCAAATCTTTAAATTACACAATACACCAGATAGGTTTAATTGATATTTATAGGACATTCCACCCAAAAGCGGGAGAATACACTTTCTTCTCAAGTGCACATGGAACATTCTCCAGGATATATCATATCTTGGGTCACAAATCAAGCCTCGGAAAATTTAAGAAAATTGAAATTGTATCAAGCATCTTTTCCAACCAGAACACTATAAGATTAGAAATCAATTACAGAAAAAAAAAAAGTAATAAACACAAACACATGGAGGCTAGACAGTGTGCTGCTAAATAACCAAGAGATCACTGAAGAAATCAAAGAGGAAATTTTAAAAATACCTGGAAACAAATGACAATGAAAACACGACAACCCAAAACCTATGGGAAGCAGGAGAAGCAGTTCTAAAAGGGAAGTTTAGAGCAATTCAATCTTACCTCAAGAAATAAGAAGAATCCCAAATAAACACTCTAACCTTACACCTAAAGCAACTAGAAAAAGAACAACAAAGAAAACCCAAAGTTAGTAGAAGGAAAGAAATCATAAAGGTCAGAGCAGAAATAAATGAAATAGTAACAAGGAAAACAATAACAAAGATCAATAAAACTAAAAGTTGGTTCTTTGAGAAGATAAACAAAATTGACAAACCTTTAGCCAGACTCATCAAGAGAAAAAGGGAGAGGGCTCAAATCAATAAAATTAGAAATGAAAAAGGAGAAATTACAACTGATACTGCAGAAATACAAAGGATCATAAGAGACTGCTACAAGCAACTCTATGCCAATAAAATGGACCACCTGGAAGAAATGGGCAAATTCTTGGAAAGGTACAACTTTCCAAGACTGAACCAGGAAGAATTAGAAAATATAGTCAGACCTATCACAGGTAATGAAATTGAAACTGTAATTAAAAAATCTCCTGAAAAACAAAAGTCCAGGATCATATGGCCTCACAGGTGAATTCTATCAAACATTTAGAGAAGAGCTAACACCTGTCCTTCTCAGACTCTTCCAAAAACTTGCAGAGAGAGGAAACACTCCCAAAATCATCCTACGAGGCCACCGCAACCTGATACCAAAAAACCAGACAAAGATATCACAAAAAAAGAAAATTACAGACTTATATCACTGATGAACCTACAGGCAAAAATCCTCAATAAAATACTAGCAAACAGAATCCGACAACACATTAAAAGGATCATACACAATGATCAAGTGCGATTTATCCCAAGGATGCAAGGATTCTTCAATATATGCAAACCAACCAATGTGATACACCATATTAACAAATTACAGAATAAAAACCTTATGATCATCTCAGTAGATTCAGAAAAAGCTTTTGAGAAAATTCAACACCCATTTATGGTAAAAACTCTCCAGAAAGTGGGCATAGAGGGAACCTACCTCAACATAATAAAGGCCTTATACAACAAATCCACGGCAAACATCATCTCAATGGTGAAAAACTGAAAGCATTTCCTCTAAGGACATGAAAAAGACAAGGATGTCCACTCTCGCTACTATTATTCAACATAGTTTTGGAAGTCCTAGCCATGGCAATCAGAGAAGAAAGAGAAGTAAAAGGAATACAAGTTGGAAAAGAAGAAGTAAAACTGTCACTGTTTGCAGATGGCATGATACTATGCATAGAAAATCCCAAAGATGCCACCAGAAAACTACTAGAACTAATCAATGAATTTGATAATTTGCAGGATACAAAATTAATTCACAGAAATCTCTTGCATTCCTATACACTAACAATGAAAGATCAGAAAGAGAAATTAAGGAAACAATCCCATTTACAGTTGCAACAAAAAGAATAAAATACCTAGCAATAAACCTACCTAAGGAGGCAAAAACCTGTACTCAGAAAACTATAAGACACTGATGGACGAAATCAAAGAAAACATAAACAGATGGAGAGATATACCATGTTCCTGGATTGGAAGAATCAATATTGTGACAATTACTATACTACCCAAAGCAATCTACAGGTTCAATGAAATCCCTATCAAATTACCAAGACATTCTTCACAGAATTAGAACAAAAAATTTTACAATTTGTATGGAAACACAAAAGATCCCGAGTAGCCTAAGCAATCTTGAGAAAGAAAAACAGAGCTGGAGGAATCAGGCTCCCTGACTTCAGACTATACTACAAAGCTACAATAATCAAGACAGTATGGTACTGGCACAAAAACAGAAATATAGATCAATGGTACAGGATAGAAAACCCAGAGATAAACCCACACACCTATGGTCACCTAATCTATGACAAAGGAGGCAAGAATATACAATGGAGAAAAGACAGCATCTTCTGTAAGTGGTGCTGGGAAAACTGGACAGCTACATGTAAAAGAATGAAATTAGAATACTACCTAACACCATACACAAAAATAAACTCAAAATGGATTAAAGACCTAAATGTAAGACCAAACACTATAAAACTCTTAGAGGAAAACATAGGAAAAACATACTTTGACCTAAATCACAGCAAGATCTTTCATTCCCCACCTCCTAGAGTAATGAAAATAAAAACAAAAATAAGCAAATGGGACCTAATTAAATTTAAAAGCTTTTACACAGCAGAAGAAACTATAAACAAGATGAAAAGACAACCCTCAGAATGGGAGAAAATATTTGCAAATGAAGCAGTGGACAAAGGATTAATCTCCAAAATATACAAACAGCTCATGCAGCTCAATATCAAAAAAGCAAACAACCCAATCCAAAAATGGGCAGAAGACCTAAATAGACATTTCACCAAAGAAGACATACAGATGGCCAAGAGGCACCTGAATAGCTACTCAACGTCACTAATTATTAGAGAAATTCAAATCAAAACTACAATGAGGTATCACCTCACACCAGTCAGAATGGTCATCATCAAAAAATCTACAAACAGTAAATACTGGAGAGGGTGTGGAGAAAAGGGAACCCTCCTGCACTGCTAGTGGGAATGTAAATTGATACAGCCACTGTGGAGAAAAGTATGTAGATTCCTTAAAAAACTAAAAATAGAATTATCATATGACCCAGCAATCCCACTACTGGGCATATGCCCTGAGAAAACCATAATTCCAAAAGTCACACATTAAAAAAAAAAGAAAGAAAGAAAGTCACATGTACCCCAGTGTTCACTGCAGCACTATTTACAATAGCCAGGACATGGAAACAACCTAAATGTCCATTGACAGATGAATGGATAAAGAAGATGTAGTACATATATATAATGGAATGTTATTCAGCCATAAAAAGGAATGAAATTGGGTCATTTTTAGACATGTGGATGGACCTAGAGTCTGTCATACAGTGTGAAGTAAGTCAGAAAGAGAAAAACAATATCGTATATTAACACATATATATGGAATCTAGAAAAAATGGTACAGATGAACCTATTTGCAGGGCAAGAATAGAAATGCAGAGGTAAAGAATCGACGTTTGGACACAGTGGGGGAAGGGGAGGGTGGGATGAATTGGGAGATTACGTTTGACATAAGTACACTACCATGTGTAAAATAGGTAGCTTGGTGGGAACTTGCTGTATAGCACAGGGAGCTCAGCTCGGAGCTCTGTGATGAGCTAGGTGGGGGGCATGGGAGGAGATCCAAGAGGGAGGGGATATATGTATACATATAGCTGATTCACTTCATTGTACAGCAGAAAATAATGCAACATTTTAAACAATTATACTCCAATTTAAAAAAAACAGTTCAAAAATCAATTAGCTGTGGAGACTTTGGCAGGTTATTTTATCTCTCTTGCCTCAATTTCCTCATCTATAAAATGGGGATACTACTGGTATCTTTTTTAGAATTATTGTGAGGATTATTTAGGTTAGTATTTGTAAAGAATTTTAAAAAGTGCTTGGCACATAGTGTTTGCTACCATTATATTTTAAGTCAAATTTTACAGTCTGTATTCCATCTCTTTTATTATGTATTTCTTCTGATAAAATGGAAAGTGTGGCAGATGGTCTTTTTTAACAGTGGCCACAGCAGTGTCTCTCATTCCATGTGGTCTCCTTGCAGTTGGACTTTGACAATCCTATTTCAGAAAGATGGAGTCTATGGCTCCTCCCTGTAAACCTGGAGTGGGCTTTGTCTACCTTGACCAATAAATTAATGTAAAAGAGGTGCTGTACAATTTCCAAAGCAAAGTCATAAAAATTCCATGCACTTCCACTCCAGTTTCTTGGGCTGTTCACTCCGGAAGAAGGCAGCTGCCATATAAAGTCTGATTGCACTGAGACTACCATGATGTAATGAAGACCAAACTAGCCTATAGAGACCAGATAGAACAGGATGCCTGGACAATTTCTATTTGCTCTAGCCCTGAGGATCTTCCAGCTCCAGCTGCCACGTTATTGGAATAACATAAGGGACTCTGAACCAGAACTGCTGATGAGTCATTTCCAAATGCCCCACCCACAGAACAGAGATGATAAAATGATTGTCACTGTTGTAAGCCAATGAGTTTCTAAATGATTTGTTACACAGCAATAGCTAACTGGAACAAATGGTTTGTATTTTGGTTCTAGTGGTTATATTTATAGCAATAATTTTATATAATACTTTTAATCTTATATTTCCTGAGACAGTATTTATTGGCCCTTTATGAATCTTGATGTGAGTAATATATTTCCACTTTCTCCCTTCCTTCACTGTCCAATTGTAGTATATATTTTTACTTAGTGCTTACTTTTATAACTTTCAAACTCTTTGAATTTTTCTTGTTTGATATTTCCTTAAATATCTCTTAACCCTATTATACCACTTTGTAAGGTGTGCTTATAGGGTGTAAAACTGTCTTTTCTGGCTAAATCATATCTCTTTAGCAACTGTTCACTGTGTACATGTCTCATTAATACACTACCTCACTGCTGAAAATAGTTGAAAAATAGAGATCTCTTAAGTAGTTTTCAAAAAAACATTTCTGCTGATTGCAGTCAATATTAATGACACAGCATTGTCTACTTCAAGTGCATTTTGTGTATCTGTCATACAAATAAATTTATCTTTTATCTCCATATATACTTTTTAATATTTAAGAAATCATAGGAGACATTAATTCATTTTTCATACATTTCAAGTAATTTAGTTAAGAAAATCGAAGAGCAACACATGTGAGTTTGCAGCAGAAATTCCTAATTAATCATATTTTGCATTAAAATAGCACGGTAAATGGAAGATAGCCTTGATAAATGTAAATCTAGCTGTTATATCTAAAAATGAATGGGACTATTCTGAGAAAAAGCAAGGGGATCGAAACCATATTTATAATATCATTAGTCATAGCATAAAAAATTTTCACAGACCATTTGAACTCCCAGCATAAATTTTTGAGGGTATCAGGGTAATCTATCTTTCCGTCTTGATTCCTCTAGGAATAAATTAAATTTCTAAGTCAGTAATCATCAAATGTGAGCATTTCAGCAGTGTATATTATGACATACTATTTAGATTCTTCTCTGTCTCCCAATTATCTCTTGCCCTTAATGTCTTTAGTATGTGACTCAGTGGGTACTGTTGGAATTATATTTTCTTACACCACATGGGAAGGAAGCAGCAGCTTCAAAGACAAAGTTTTATCACAGAAAATTATATTTTCAAAACTATGCAGCCAAAAGCACATATCAAATATTGTTTTTGTATGCATTGTGTCAAAAGAGAACCCAGTTTGGCCATTCTTATAAACTGATTGATCAGAAATAAAACCAGCAGTATGCATAAACATTTAGTGTTTTAAAATTTTTTGACCCACAAATTCTTGCAGTGATAACATTTAAAAGTATGTAGAGAGGTTCCCTGGTGGGGCAGTGGTTGAGAGTCCGCCTGCCGATGCAGGGGACACAGGTTCGTGCCTTGGTCCGGGAAGATCCCACATGCCGCGGAGTGGCTGGGCCCGTGAGCCATGGCCGCTGAGCCTGCGTGTCCGGAGCCTGTGCTCCGCAACGGGAGAGGCCACAACAGTGAGAGGCCCGCGTACCGCAAAAAAAAAAAAAAAAAAAAGTATGTAGAAACGGATTGACTTTGGATTCTCATCTATATGAAGAAGAGACATGTCACCACGGGCCAGGAAAGAGAATTATAGCATACCATAATCAGAGACAAAAAAAAAAAAAAAAAGCAGGGTGGGCAGGAGGCTACAAGGAAATAGGCAGGAACCATGATCACTGATAAGCCAGTGGTCATGTAGCCAAATAATCTAGGAAGACAAGGTTCCACTGATTTGGAATTTATTCTGAAGAAGGTTACTTATGCTAAAGACTTACTAATTAAGTAATTATTTCAATGTACATTTGCTGGGTTCCTATTTTATATACTTGAGAAATATGAAAAACCACTAAAATATTAGCTCTCTCTATATATGTATATGTATTATGTATATATATATACACATCTGTGTAGCATATGTGTATATGAGTATTTATATACACATATATATATAATACACATACATACATTTGAGAGATAACTTTTACATTTTAGACTTGAACAATGGGAGAATGGTGGTGCTATTTATTATGATGGGGAAGAATGAGGTAGAGGCAATAGGAGTTTAGGTTTGATCATATTAAATCTCAGATTCCATTTAGATATACTTATTTAGATATCAAGTAGGCAGTCAGATAAACAAATCTAGTGCTCAGTGGAGAGGCCAAGGATGGATATGAAAAATTGGGAGTTATTAGCATATAGATGATGTATAAAGCCCAAGGACTAGAGAAAATAACTGGATAGGAAAGAGAAGGTACCCTAGGACATGCACTTGGGCAATATTTAGTGATCAAGTAGGGGATGAAGACCCAGAAAATGTATTGGAAAGTTGCCAGTGAGTCAGAGGAAAGTCAGGTCATTGTAATTTTATGAGTCAGGAGAAGATACTGTTTCATGAAAGAGGGAGTGGTTAAATCTTTAGATGCTGTTGAGAGGTCAAGGAAGATGAAGATATAGATGTTGCCACTGGATTCATCATATAAGTTATTGGTGACATTTATTCATCCCATATAGTTTTTCTGAGCTCATGTTATGTTTCTGACATTGAGCATGTACATAATAGATGCTTATTAAATACTTACGGAGGAGAAGGAAAGAAAAAAGGAAGAAATAGAGGCAGGGAAGGAAGGAGAGGTGGGAGGAAGGAGAAAAAGAAGGAAGGAATGGCTAGATAAATAAACTGATGATGATCAATTATATTTTTCTTGCCGAGACAAAAATTGATATTCGATTTTGTAAGATGTTGGTTGGAGAATGAAATCATAGGTAATAAGCATAGGATTAGGTCACTTAGCAGTAGATTTAAGGAATTCTAGTTTACCAATAGATCAGTACTTTACCTTTATGAACTATATATAATGGTGTAGGTTTACACAGCTTTCCTGTAAATAGTCAAACATTTACGAAAAAATGAAAGTCTGCCCACTTGTTTGTAAAATACCTCCTTCCTTCACCAATATGACCAGGAGTTATTTTATTCCTTTATCTACTTTTACACATAGATGTCTCCTTGGCAGTCAGCCCAGCCTTGCATGCCTACAGCAAGTTTAGCCCTGGACCTTTCCCATGCTTTCTCTTAACCTCTGTTCAGGGAGCTGTGATTGGGGATTGGCCATTTATTTTAAAGAAATTAAGAAATAAAGACTGAGCAGCTGCTTTGATGCTTAAGACAGGCTGCCTTCAAATGTTAATTGGCACCTGGCTGGCAAAGAGCAAGATAATTCGGTTTGTCTACTTACGCAACTGAGGATCATTTGGTCAATGCAGTGCAAAATAGCAAGAGCAGACATCAGTTTGGTACATAAGTTATTAAGTTCTTATAATTCTTTAATATCATTCTATTTTTATTTAGATATTTCTTCAGCACAAGTATATGTTATCAGTTAATTTGGCCTTGTTTGGTTTGCTCTTCCCCAACTCCTCTGATGAATAGCTTCCCTTGTACCTGCAGATCTAATAAATAGAAAAACTGCAAATACCAGCCACTTTGATTTCCTTTGACCCAGTTCTCTTTTTGTTGTTTTTGTTTTTAGCATATTAGGGAGATTATGGAGCCCCATGAGACTCTGTATAAGCTATGGATTTCCTCCCAAGAAAAATGCAGGTACATCCTGAATTTTACAGTTTGGGGTGTTTATCAACCCCATTTATAGACAGATCAGCTCAGAAATTCTTAAGGTATGTGCAAGATGACCTGGCATTAGAAGCATTGTGGACTCGGGGAGACGACTGAAAACATGGTTTCCTTGCCCATGCTGAAGCAAAATTTCTGCGTCTGTTAAAGGTTTGAAAACTTTGTAATAGTACAATCTGAGACACTGCTTAGGGAGTCCATGGACTGTAGATTAAGAGGGTTTAGTTCACTGCACCCTCTCTAAGTAGTCCTGTTCTTAGCAATAGAAAATACTGATTTTATTTTCTTTTCCTCGCCTGTTCACTTTCTTTTTCCCTCATGACTACCAACCACCCCTTTTACACACACCATGTGAGAGTGCATACACACACACTGTGCGCACATGTGTGCACACACACACCACACAACCAGAGTGGCTTCCTTGATGACAACAGCTTCAAGCTTTCTGTTCTCTATGGAATATCAGGCACTCGTTGAAGCATTAAAAATTATTTAATCATCTTTTAAATCTTGCTTCTTTCACTCCTAATTAATATTAGAAAAATGATTAGTGCTTTGGTTATCTTTCACTTTGGTGTGGCTTGGGAAGGTAAATAAGAATAACCTCAGGAAATGTGTTCTGAACCTGCAGGACAGCCTGTACCTAACACAAAAATTGTCCTCAGAATGTGAACTTTCTAAGACAAAGCCTCTAATCTTTGTCATGATTCCCTCTTTAATTGATACAAATCTTCAGACCCATTTTCCTTTTTTTTCTTTTCCTATTCCCCCTTCCCAAAACTAAGGATCGATTGTGTTCCAAAAATCAGTTTGAAGTTCTTTGTTTTGAGCTTGGAACATATTTGGTCATGGTAAGCATACATAAATGATGGTGGCTCCATTCCAGCCTAAAAGGCCTCTTTGACATTATTTCTTGATTCTAGGAATAGAGAATCATATGCTCTGGATATGGTGACCATTGCTGCATTTTCCTTGGCTTGTCCCCCTCTTCCAGACATTATCCTTAGAAACCATAAGAATGTCTAGGAAATTCCTGTCATCATTCTGGGTGCCTCTTATATCCAAAAGTGGTAGAAAAAAAATCACTTATCCCAATTTTGGGTTATGAAGGAGAAGATAATAGTAAATTTTCCTTTCCTGAAGCAGAGCTTTTCCCAGACAAAATTACAAGAAAGAAGTAGTCTCAAATCTCTTGCCTCTGGCCTCGTCACCCCTGCCATTGCCGTACTTCTACTTTAGGAGCTGGTGGTAAGAGAGCGTGGCCATTAACAAATAGAGGCTGTTTATAAATCTGATGTTAACAAGTGAGGATATGCTGCACCTGAGAGAAGGAAACAATTTCTCTTTTTAAAAGACATGCCATATGTTATTTGTTATTAGAAGGAATTATCTGAACAATAAAAGAAACAGGTAGTCAAATGTAATGTTCACTCATACAGAAGGAGAAGCTCTGAGTGATTAAGTAAAAATTAACTATGAGTTGACCTAGGAGCAGCTCATTGGAAAAGCCCTTCAGCCATTCAGTTTCACACAAACGTTTTCAGCTTTGGACAGCAGAAGAAATGATTTGACCTGAAGACAAGCCAAGTAGAAACATTTAGAGTCCAAAGCAAATAGCAGAGAAAAATTTAAGAAGGTTAATAAACCCATTCTAAGGAGCAACTAATTACAAGCTTGGCTATCTGAGAACGGAAGCTATGAAAGCATCTGAGGTGACCAGTACAAGGGAGAAGATAAAGAAGAAAATCATAGTTTAGGATTATAGGGCAATTACCAAGTACTTAGGGGTCTTGAGGCTTTAGTATTTTTTTTTCTAGTTCTAGCATGAAATTAAATCACAATTTTAGACTATAGAATAGCCTTAGAGATCATGCTGTTATGTGTGTGTTAGGAAGTGATCAGTTATGCACCATTGTCTAAATTAGTAAGTATGCATGTATTTGCCTAACACAAAAGATATAGAAATTGATCTCCTGATCTTCACCCCCGCAGTTTGCTCCTCCCCCACTCTTTCCCTTCTTGGTTAATGGCAATCCTCCCCATCTGTTGTACAAGTCCAAAATTTGGAGTCATCTCTGAATTCACTCTTTATCTTCTATCCATCCTGATGGATAGAAGATAAATAGACACTGGAACAATAATTCCATTTGTTGTACCTCATAGTATCATAGCATAAGATAAAGCCTCTATGAGACTTGCCCTACATATCATAGGAGCCTCTTCTCATTTAAAGGAGTATCAGTTTGCATAGGAGTCTCTCTCTCTCCAGACTTCTCCAGTCCCTCTATTAGATGATGTCAAGGCAAGCACAGAGACCAGGAGGGATGTGAATGACTGGGTGAAGGGCAGATAAACCAAGGGATTCTTTGACACCTGGCAGTCCTTCTCTGATCCAGCATCTCAGATGAAATAAACTCATTTTATCCCTTCTATCCCTCTAGAAGAAGCACAAAAGAAGCCTGAGCCTGCTCATGCTTATGGGGGCCCCATGGATCCACCTTGAGAACAGAATCTGGTACCCAGAGACTGCTTGGAAGGAAGGAGATGTAGTTGTGGACCCCAGGGACATGGATGGGTAAAAGTTTCATTTCTGTCAAAGAGAAATGATACAATAAAATCAAGAAGGTAACATCAAGCTAGATCCAGAATAGTATGATGGGTCCAGAAATCAGAGGGTAGAAAGAGGTTTTAGCCAGGTAAATGGATGAGGGACGAAGATAGGTGGGTCCCATAGAATCTAATATCTGTGATGTTCTGTTCTCGGATTTTATGAAATCCACCAAGATAAGATCATTTCATGATCAAAACTTGGGCTTCTTAAGGCAGATACCTTTTTATTCCCTTTATAGCTCAAAATATAATCTTAGAAATGAGTCTTATATAAGTTATTTGTCAGACTATAAGATATAAAAGTCCAGATTCCTCACCAGTCCTTAGAAAAACTGATCCAGAACAATGTCAACAAAACTTTTAAAAAGTCTTCTAGGTAATTCTTATGGGCAATAAAGTCATAGGAGTGCCTTTAGCCATCAAAGCTTCAAATGTGACTAAGAAAAACATCTGCGAGTGGAAAGAAGTGTTAGGGATTGTATTATGACCGTCCAACTTCCAGAACTGTCTTCTAATGAGTGCTAATAGTAGGGAGTGGGAGTGAAGATTCTCTTGGACAAATACGTTTGGGCAAACATTGGTTAAATCCCAGTACTGTAGGGCTTCTTAGAGCCGTCTATGACTTTTTACTGATTGTGGTATATCATGAAGGGAATAAAATAGACAACATTTCTACACTTTTTTTTTTTTTACCATTATACCCTTTAATCAAGGAGAATTATGCAGAATGAGTATTCTGGGAAACACATCTGATTAACACTGGCATAGTGTTATGGTATTTATAAGACAGAATTTAGCACAATTGTAAAGGCAAGGAAGGATGCTTCAGGCATTTTGCATTGTGTATAACATTGAAAAAATTAAAATTACATGACAAGACATTATTGCTCACTCTTTGTCATTCGATCACTGGTGAATTTTGTCTGAACATGTTATCACTTCCATATGTACTTACCTTAAAAAGGCAATCCAGAACAGGGCAATGCTTAGATCAAAGGAATAATTTTCAAAAGATGCTGTTTTAGGAAAACTGGTACCTATAATGGGTACTAGTTTAGAGTAGCTGGACCTTCCTGACAGTTCTCAAAGCAATCACCTACTTCACCTATCTATAAATCCAGCTCTGATCTTGTCTCTCCACAGTTTGGGGAAGAGTTTATTTTTATTTATTCATTTATTTATTTATTTATTTATTTATTTTTGTGGTATGTGGGCCTCTCACTGTTGTGGCCTCTCCCGTTGCGGAGCACAGGCTCCAGACACGCAGGCTCAGCGGCCATGGCTCACAGGCCCAGTCGCTCCGCGGCATGTGGGACCCTCCCGGACCGGGGCACGAACCCGCGTCCCCTGCCTCGGTAGGCGGACTCTCAACCACTGCGCCACCAGGGAAGCCCCGAGTTAATTTTTTTAATTCCTCCTGTCTGTCGTCAGCCACCACACCGTTAGTATGCTCTCCAGAGAATGAAGAATTTCTACCTGAATATTTGTCTTGCCTCCTGGGTCAGGTGAGGCAGCAGATGTTTTCTCGTGCTATGTGTAAGGGGTATGGTTAGTTTAGACTTTTTCCATTTTGCTTGCTTAGTGAATGGTTGATGTTAAAGTTTTTTGTTGTTGTTTACTTTCTCCTTTTAGAAGAAATATCCATATACTTTCTGAATTATGTCCCCAGCCAGTCTCTTTACCTTTTTCTCTGTCTGTCTGCCTCTTAATGTCTGTCTGTCTCTCTGTCTCTCTCTCTGTGTGTTCTTCATTTTGATATACCATACTGTCAAGTTCACTTTCAAATGTGAAATTAAGGAATAGTGCAGCCTTAGGCAAACCAGTATAGTGGTAGAAGTCGTAGTGGAGAAATATGGGCTTTTGTGTCACTCCAGATGCGCCTCATCATATTACTTTCTGGCTGTGTTACCTCCAGCAAGTTACTTAAGAGCTATGGTTACCCTAAAAAAGGGTGGTATCTAATTTGTGGGAGCATAAAGAGGATTATTGAAACAGCATATATAGAAGTGCCTGAAGTGAAAGAATTTGCTTTTCTTTCCCTCCTACCTCCTCTTTTCTCGTTAATATTCCTTATAGGAGATCTCTCCTTCCTGAGCACCCTCCTGTGTTCCCCAGAAATCTCCCACATAGGTTCCAGAGAGCCACTTCATGGCAGCCCTTGATAATCTTATTCTTTAATCCAGGAATAGGATAGGCTAATAAGTTCCTCTAAAGCACCAACTCCAAAAGATCCATAGGGGCTGCCTAGAGAGCTGTATAGAGAAGTCATAAGGCCCAGTTAGGTCTCTGAGAATAAGAACATCAAGATTGTTGGTGATGTCTGTCTTTTGCATGAGATGTTAAGTTGCAGCATATGTATTTGCCAGTCCTATTCCAAACCTGTTTTTTCTCTTTCCTTTCCCAACCAACTTTTACTAGGCTGACCCCATCTTCTTGGGCTCTTGCTGTGGCCTTCCAAAATAGCCCATTTTTACATAAGTTCATTCCCAAGAAGACAACAGTTTTGGCTGATGGTGCCCTGTATAATACTTATAGGGACACTTTATATATTTATAGGCTAGATGTAAATCTAATGATAGGATTTCATGCACTGACCTTGCAACAGTTTTCTCCACTCACATTATGCAACTCTCATCGCCTGTTACAAGGTCTCTGCCGCAGTTGCTCAACTCTGCCATTGCTGCGTATAAGCGTAGATACTAAGTAAATGAATGGGTGTGTCCCAATACAACTTTATTTACAAAGACGTACAGTGAACTAGATTTCACCCATGCATCATGGTTGCTGACCCCTGCATAAAAGCTACATTTCTGTGCACAGTAACTCACCAGTGATTCTGGACACTGGGACATAAGAATTGACCCTGTTGTTGACAATCTCAAGGACTCTGAACAGACCTTATGTTCTGTGACTTTCAATGAACTGTAAGCAGGGCTTGGCCGATATCAGTTTGAAAAGTTTTCACTGAGCATCACAAAACTGCATATGCTGATGGTCCTCAAGTTTGACTGTACATCAGAATCATCTGGAGGGCCAACACACAGATTGCCGGCACCACCATCAACATTTCTAATCCACTAGATCTGAGCTGGGGCCAGATAATTTACATTTCTAACAAGTTTCCAGGGGATACGGATGCAGCTGGCCTGGGAATCATACTTTGAGAACCAGTGGCCTAAGCCATCCCTTTTGCCTAGAAAATCTAAGGTGCTCAATATTGAGAAAACATTATTCAAACAGCAATGGTATTGGTTCATCCTCCAATTCCTGCTCGTAGAAAGGTTATTGCACAACATTTCTACTTGATCAACTAATATGTGCCTCCTGTTGGCAAGTTAGGTGTCTATTGCAGGCAGTCCAGAAAATACAACCTGAGGTTCACAGAAGTGCTGTTTGGTGGTAAGAGCTGCAGCTCAAAGGAGCCCCAGACCAGCAGGCTTCCTGTGCTGGCTGCCTTCCTGCAGGTCCATCCATCTCTGCTGGCCAGTGCTGACAACTTACCTTAGCCTCTAGAGCAGAGGCTTAGGGGAATGAGTCTCTACCAGAATGTCATAAAAATCAAACAGTAGATGTCCTCACGTATTAATACAGTCTCAAAATCTCATGTGATTTTGTTTCCATGAAAGTACATAGGAGACTACATTGGCATATAACTACCGATTTAACCACACTTACTAGACTAGTGAACCATCGATTGCTTACCCATCTCTTATGCAAATAGTGCACATCCTATGTGTGTATATATGTGTGTGATATATGGGACACTCCTAGGGTTCTCTTTCTTGAGAGAAGAAAGAATGAAAGTGATATCTATTTGAATAAGTGGAATTGGTGACCCTCCTTATTTCCTCCAAAAAAGCTTTTACTCACCAGCTATTGCCTGAATTCTATCTTTGGAACCATGTTGTTTTGTCTGGAAAAGTGGACCTTTCAGCTGTTAGCAATCATTTATACCTGGGTGAGGATCAAGAGAAGATGAAATGGGAGAGAGAACACAAAGATAGAGAGAGAAGGGAGGTGAATAGGACAGAATAGGGAAAGCAAGCCCAGGAACTGGCCTGTTTCTGCTTTGGGCCTAAGACAAACCCTAGTGATCAGTGCGCTAATGCTAAACAGAGGACAGGATGTGGAAATGCTTTTCACACGCACACAGCTTTATACACACGTATATAATAGATACTTGGAAATTTCTTTTAAAATCCACAAAATAGAAAACTTCACACCAATGTATAGGACAGATGCCCCAGCAAAGTGCTGCAGAGTTCACTGGGGACCTTCCTTATCTCTGAAGATACACCTGGCCACAAAACCACCGAAAGAAAGTTCACCAGAGGGAGTCAGCACCTGGAATGGAGGCAGCCCAGTGGCCGCTGATAACACAGACTCTACCCTGCTTTCCCAGTGCTTTTCCTACTTTGAAGTGCTGTCTGTGGTTTATAGAAAAATTATCTTTTTTCACTTCCCTAATCCACACTGAAGCGCCAGGAGAATACTCCTTGTCCAAGGTCACCTAGTGAGTGATAGATCAATGACACGGACAGAAAATACAGATAGGAGGGCTAATGTCGTTATAGACTTTTGAGGCTGCGATTACCTAAGTTGTGCCTATAACAATGCATTCAAAGAAGAAAATAGCTGATTCACTTCAAAGTTTTATTTTAGGAGTTATTTGTTTTGTTTTGTTTTTTTCAAATTTAATGTACCAAAGAATCCTAGCCATGAATGCCTGTCTAATAGGTACTCTTAGAAACCACATTTTTTCTAGTAAGGGAAAAGTAAGAAAGAGAAAAAAAAGGAGTAAGACATTGTAAACTTAGGATTCTGTGTGTTTCTGTAAGTGATTATTTAAGGGAAAAATACTATGCATTTGTTATATGATATAAAAGAAAATGAGTTAAAACTGAATGCTTCCACAAACACAGTGGTCCAGCTCTAAGTGAGTCTACTGGCAATGCTATAAATCCTTTCAAGTATCAGTTTCCAATAAAATATGGGAGGACCTTTAAATATGTGGTTCTAGCAGATACCAGTTACACGTATAAAAAAAATTTTTTTAACACTTGCTCCAAGCTGCTATTCAATTCATTTTAGTGGGCTTTATTATATCCTCAGAAACTACATTATCCTTTGAATCTCAATTTATCTCCTTTCAAACCTATTTGGCTGATGTTAAAGGTGAAAACTGATATTGCCCAATGGTGCAAGGATTCAGAAAAACTGAAAATGGAGTATGTATCATTTCCAACTTAAAAAGAAGCTAATAGAAGTTATTTTGCTGTACTAGACTATTCACTTGACTCCTCCTTCCCATTGGAAAGTTTCTTGGATTGAAAACCCTCCAGCTATCAATAATAACGTTTATGATATGCATTTTACTGGAATCAATTATATTGTAATAGCTAAAATTAAAACACAAGAAGCCAGCTATGAAAAGAGCACTCTTATAGAAGAAAATCCAGTCTAAAGGGAATATAACTTTTAGTGTCAACTCTGACTTGTGAAAATGGAGAGCAAAATGTTCTCTGAACATTGAGAAGATAATTTCCTCTTATCACCAAAGCTTTGTTCGGGTTCCTTCTCTGGTTATCAAATCTTATTTCCGTAATGAATATTAATGCTTGTAGCACTTTAAAACCAAAACACCTCTGGTATCTAAATTAACCAAGATCCTTTATCCATATTTAATATTTAGCAAGTTTTTGCAGAAGCATCTATTGTCATTTTATTATGTGTTTTGAATGCATATTTCATTCATATGAAGCATTTCACTCTGCAAATTCAGTGAGACTGTAAGCTGTGGTTTCAAGTTTCCTCTCACCATATGTAAGAGCCCAGACATTTTCATATAATGTATACACTGTCTTCTCTGAGTTGTAATTTAAGTTTTATCACAACACTGCGGGAGCTGCTAGTGTCTGCAGCTTGATTTCACCCCACGGTTTTGTTGTTGTTGTTGTTGTTGTTGTACGCGGGCCTCTCACTGTTGTGGCCTCTCCCGTTGTGGAGCACAGGCTCCGGACGCACAGGCTCAGCAGCCATGGCTCACGGGCCCAGCCGCTTCGCAGCATGTGGGATCCTCCTGGACCGGGGCACGAACCCGCGTCCCCTGCATCGGCAGGTGGACTCTCAACCACTGCGCCACCAGGGAAGCCCACACCCCATGGTTTATACTCTGAAGTGTCAGGCTGATAGACAATGCTGTGCCAATCAGTTTCCACCTGGTAAAGCTCAGGGAGCAAGACAGAGATAAAGTGATGGAAGGCTGAAAGCTGATTATGATTTACAAGTGGGCTTCATAGCTCCTAGGACTTCAGGATCCTTCCTGAGGGCAGTAAAAGGAAGAAACATCTCCATTTGCATAGTTTCTTGTATGACTTCAAAACACCAGGTGGAGAGTGGGAGGTCCAAAACAGACGTCCCTTGTAAAGAAGAATAAAAAAGCAAAGAGTAAGTAGTTGGCTATCAAATAATGAATTGTTGGCAGTGTCACCTATGATGGGTAATAGTGCATGAGTAAGACCTCCAAATCACCCACTATTTAGGCTGGAGTTTCCTTGTCTATAAAGTGGGGATGCTACAAAAACTTACTTCAGAGTTTTTGTAAGAATGAGATGCTGATAATCAGAGAGGTGCATAAAAGTCAGTAGTGGATTGGAGATTTGGACATATATCCATTAACCAAGAATTCCTGAAGCAACTGATTTCAGAAAACTAGAAGTTGTAAAATTTGATTCTCCAGGAGTACTGGGAGTGCCTGGGCTGCAGAGTGAAAAGTCTTTTCAAACCTTGGCCAGTTCCAATTCACAACATTTTTGTATGCCCCATTACAACCAGCTAGGTCTTCTGTCATGTTTCTATTCATATGTGTACTCAACGATCCCATCCTTTACAGAGGTTGTCTGTAATTGTATCTAAATAAACAGCACAGTAGGAAAATACTATCAGATGACAACAGATGGAATTCCTCATGTTGAAATAAGAAATCTACCTTCTATAGCTGCATCGCCATCTTTCCGTAATAACATTTGTATTCACACATCCCCTGCATTTTAAGGGATGCCTAAGACTTGGTAAATGCTATCTCAATCAAATCACAATTCAGGAGGCTTGACAGGTGGGTCAGTTTTATGGTGCTAATTTTACAGGAAAGGTAACCAAGATGAAGTCAGAACCATATATTAAGTCATATTTGTGTAGAGAGTTGTAATGAAAGATTGAAAATGTGATCCTTGAGTTTTGAATGATTGAATAATATATATGAAGCACAGGCTGCTGACATGAAGTTCAGGCATGAAGACTGCAGGTGGTTTTGTTTTCTGTAAAAGCACAGAGAGCCATGAGCAATTGTCTACAATGAGCCATCAATCAAGAAGTATTGATGGTGAGTGTTTGGTGTGCTGATCAGATACTAAATGTTCTTGAGCTTTAGTTTCCTCATCTACAATATAGAAATAATAAAAAAATATCTGCCTCATTCGGTTGTTATCAGGATTAAGTGAAATAATGCATGTGAAAGCATTTTGTAAACTATAGTATTATACAAATGTCAGATTTTTATTAATTTCAGACAATTAAAACTTTATTGAGCATAATCCACTTAGTGATATGAATCTGAAGACTAAATTGTAGGCTATTTTACTCTCAAGGATATAACTATCTAATAGAGAAGATATGTATCTTATCTACATGATTAAAATTCAGCACAAAAATTGCTACTAGAATGTACAAAGCATTCTGGTGTTGCAGAAATTAGGGTCACCATTAATTCAGAGCAAGGAGGCCATTTGTTAGAGAAGTTTCAGGTGAGAGTGGTATATTGTGCCTTCTCTGAAAGCTATGAAGGGAGTTTTTAAGGAAGAAAATATTCTAGGTAAGAACGGCCCAGGCAGAAGGGACTATGTGAACATCAGTACAAAAGCATAACAAAGTAGCCTCTTGTGACTGGACTGTCAAAGACATTTGAGAAGATGAGTCCAGAAGACAGGATGGAAGGTTGTGAGTAAAGACTTATGAATGCAATAGTTAAGAGTTGGAGTTTCATCTTGAATATTGTGAGATGCTGTGGGTGGAAATAGTTTCAGCAGGGAAGTGACATATATCTTTTTTGTTTGTTTGTTTGTTTTTGGAAGAGAAGTAAGAGTGAAGGTGATGTCATCCCTGCCCTTAAGATGTTTCTCTTGGACTAAGAAGGTCATATCAATGTATACACAGACATATTGGTTCCTTAACCTTCACCATCAGGACCAGAACCTAGGCTGAGACCAGAATAAGAGTTTCATCCAGTATAGTCTAGAGTTATTGGAGCTAATACAGGTCATCTACAGATCAAACATCTAAGGGTACTGGGGAGGTTCTAGAATAAACATCTTTATAATAGTGAAGTAGACCTGGGCATTTCCTTATCTTGCAGACCAGGTAAAACTAACTCAGTGTTTGCCCTAACGACTTGCCACGTGTGGTCCAGAAGTGCATTCCTGAATTGGGGTCCCACTGAGTCTGTTTCTGAACAAGGATCATATCTCATAGTCACTACATTCTAGAACAGAGTTCCATATATTTGGTATGTCATTTATATTACGTGAATAAGAACAAAATTCTTATAACAATGAGACGCCACTCATTAGGTTACCAGTGTTTCACTGAAGATGTTGTATTGGATTGTCTGAATCACAGAGAGGTTAAAACTACAATTCTGAGAACCTCCCTCTCCCATGGTTCCATGTCAGTGTCTGTCAATGAGAGGAACTTATGAGAGCTTTGGAAGGAAAAAGAGAAATGTGGGCCAGTCTTCTCTGGAGTTGCAGTTAGGCACACGAGCAAGTGTAGAGCTGGAAGTGGCTTCCAGGTGTATCTTGAAGATCATCTGCATTTAGGCTGTGGACTGAGATAGGCCGAGGACTGAGATAGTTGGTGGATGCCTCCAGAGGTTCTCTGGGTGACCCTCTGAGAACCACAGGCTTTGTTGCTGCAAGCTGAAATTCTGGGTGACTTAGCTTTCCTGGCTGTCCCAATGATTATGGAAGCCTCCCCTTCCCTGTGTTAAAACCTGCTATGCATGAAATAGAGTAGATTGAATTCTTCTTAATAAACACTGACTGATACAGGTGTGGCCAGTCACCTTCACACAATAAGTACCATGTAAATATAAACACATCCTATCAAAATATGCATATACATACTGGCAGGTTGCTTTCTACCTGCCAGTATATATATGCATATTTTGATAGGATGTGTTTATATTTACATGGTGTATTTTAAAGCAATGGGTACACTGGTTATACATATTAGAAACTATAAAAAAGTTAAGAACTAATATATATATATATTAGTTATATATATATATATTATAAGAATAAAATCCATGAACATTAGTTCATTACTATTAACTAAACTCCAGCCTGCTTTCTACCAGTTTTTTCATTAATGTTCTTTTTCTGTTCCAAGATCAAATCCAGAATTATGTTTTTATCTTTATGGTTTGAAAATAAGAATTTAAATATACATCAGATCATCTTAACAACCACATTATAAGAAAATCTCAGTGCTTGGTTTTGATGACCATGTTTGAATTTACAATAATGCCAAACAATACTAATTTTATTGCCCTGGACTAATGAGTAAAGGACAGAAAGTTACTGAATAGGAAAATGAAGCATTATCACCGAGTAAATGACAAATGATATCACTGCCTCAGCAGTGGCTGCACAGAAATTTAAAGAGAAAAGCAGTCAGAAAATTTATTCCTTTTTATTAATTGTACATGTTTTTATCAAGCACTTACCATGTGTAAGCATCTTACCTCGAGGACAGAGTGATTAACAAAATAAAGTGTTTCTCTTCCCTCCCTTTTTCCCTCCTTCCCTCCCCCCACCACTCTCTCTTTCTCCCTGAGCTTACATTACATAAGACATAACAGAACATGCACATCAAAAAGCAAAAGAAACTTCCCATCTATGACTTTCGTGTTCGAGTTACAAATGGTAGTTTTGCTTTCAAAAAAGCAATATCATTCATTATACTTAATTTTGTTAATTCTAATTTCATTAGATTTTCAGTCTTATTTGCATTTAATTAAAAAATTTAGTTTTCTTTTATAGTTGTATAAGGACTTTAAGCATTAATAATTTACACTTTGGGTAAGTAATAGAGTAAATTGACATAATTTAGACTGCAAAATTTTTTTTTCCTTAAAAAATTCTGAATTTGGAAAATATTATTTAATACATCACATATATTCCTCATGTGGCATAGTTAAGAATTGGGCATATTCTATGCTCAGTAAAACCTTTAAGTTTGCTAGCAACAACAGGAAATGTACAATGATTCATAGATTTCCATTTGTTTTTCCACTTCAAAAGCTGCTATTTGGAGGGCTTCTGGTTTGTTTACCTGTTAACATAGAAGTTTGAATGACAAGACAGACGACTGCTTTGTCAGAATTCTCAATTGGCCACACAGATGGACAGAGCATTATAGACATTACTTTCATGAACTCACTCTAGTCTAAGATCTTGTTCTCTATTTTGCAGGCCCAGGAATCTGATTCATAAGTATAGATAGTAGGGGTGAGGTATGTGTCATGGGACAGTCTCTCTTTATAATTCCCTACACCTGATTTGTATTCAGAAGTTTGCTTTGGAGCACCTGGAAACAGATCCAAAAGAGTTCTTTATATGATTCAAATGTTCAGTGACATCAGGCTTAGGTAGCCTGACACACTCATTTCAGTAATGAACATGCATCTACTGTCAAAACCAGCAGAACTGAAGCCTTGGTGAGGGTGCTTCTTCTCGTAGAAGCAGTTTGCAAGGTCACTTCTACCTTTTGCCTCTGTGATAATCATCTTTCTGTCATTGGCCAACCTACCCTTGACTGATTGGCACATTTTGCCATTAAATACATTCATCAATTCAGTAAGCTTCGTTATAGACTACAAGTCATTCTTTTAAAGCTCTTTCATTGAAGCATTAATTTCATAAACATTTATTGAATATCTTTCAGGGAGCAGAGACTGGACTAGGAGTATAATAGATATTGTTCCTACTCTCACAGAGCTTATCATCTATTAGGAGATACAAAAAAGTGTCCAGACGATCACCATACAGTGTGATGTGTGTTATGATGGGAGTATAGGATGCAGTGATAGAAGCTAGGAGAAGCACATAAGAATAGACTTGAGTCTGAGTCATCTCCCTATAAAAGGTTATGTCTAAACGGAAATATGAAAGTTGAGTAATAACTAGTTGGAAGAAGTGCATATGCTTATGTGGAGTGTGTGTGTGTCTGTGTGTGACAGAGAAAGTAACAGAGAGAGAGATTTGGGAGGAAGAAGGAACAACATGTACAAAGAGTCATGAGCAAGTGGCAATTTGTAAACTGAAAGTGAGTATTTTCACATAGTGCTGTTCTGAAGCATTCTATGTTGATTTCATAGTTTACATCTCCATCTTCAAGAAGGGAACATTTCTTTTATTGCACATTTACAATTAATGCAAGGAATGAAGGCTTATAATTCTGAGTCAGTTCTCATTTTAGAAATGTCGCGGTTCACACCAAGCAGCTGCCACCCCCACTAAGCTAAATCCTCTATTGAGCAAGTGGCCTTTGGAACAGATTAATAGAAACATGGTATGTGCATTTTTTTCATTGTTCTATTCTCCTGTAAAAAGCCAGCATTGGTAAGCCCTTGCTTAATGCATCCACATTGATACCTTGGCAAGTATTTATTTTATTGTCTTCTAAGTGAAAAGATCTCAGCTTTATATAGCATAGATTTCTTTGATTTGGATATAATTTCCTTAGCCACGTAGACTATATAGAATTAATACAATCTAATCAACTCTACTTCAATAAAAAAATTAAAAATTTTTTAAATAAACAACATTTTGTTTACCAATTTTAAAAAAAGGATTAATAAAATCTTTAAGCAGAGTTTGCAGTAACCAGCCACTTCTAATACTGTGTTCATATGTTAGCCATTGAAAACGTAGGTGGATAAGGAAGTTAATGTTTTCTGACTTTAAATGAATAATTTATATCCCCCAAAATACAAAAAACTTACCCAGTGGATAAACGAGATAAAACATATCAGGCACAGTATATATCAGACTGTTAACCTATACATACTAGGCTAAATAAATAAATGAAAAATATTTCCTCACTAGTTATACACACAGTAAAACTGAAACATTCTGATAATCATTCTGTGGGCCTATGTGGTAGAACACTTGTATTGTATGGCATTTCTGGATCTGGGCTGAATCTTCATGGTTTCTCTATAAGAGAATATTCACCAAAATTTCAAATGGATGGGGGGCCTGTCCCCATTGGGACAGCCTCGTCCTTGGAAATGCACCTTCTCTTTATCTGGTGGTAGATGAATTGCTCATCTTATGGTCTCCTAGTTTCCGTGTATAATCCAGAAATGTTGGTTCTATCCCCTTTAAGCCTCAATAAAAATAGTTTTTTCTTCAATTTTTTTGCTCCTGTTATATCTCACTTTTCAATTTTCCACTCCCCTAGAGTTTAGCTATCTGCCTCACAGTATCAAATCCAGCTTATAAGAGAGCAAATGCCAGATATAAATGCATTTTAAGGAGAGTGATCTGCCAGGTCTTTTTGGAACTGAAGGTGAAGGATGTGGGGAAAATTAAGCTGGGATTTAGGCAGAGTATTATTAGATGCTTAATTGTTGTTTTCCACTTCTAATTCACTGATAAGCTCTAGTAAACCTAAAACATTCTCATTTTTTATAGAAAAAAAAGAAGACACTTGAAATCTTAAGCTGTCTTTAAAACTATAATCAAAGAGAGTGTTCTAGGGGCTTCCCTGGTGGCGCAGTGGTTGAGAGTCCGCCTACCGATGCAGGGGACACGGGTTCGTGCCCCGGTCCGGGAAGATCCCACGTGCCGTGGAGCGGCTGGGCCCGTGAGCCATGGCCGCTGAGCCTGCATGTCCAGAGCCTGTGCTCCGCAACGGGAGAGGCCACAACAGTGAGAGGCCCGCATACCACACAAAAATAATAATAATAAAAAAAAAAATTTTTTTTAAATAAAAAAAAAAAAAAAGAGAGTGTTCTGAAGGGGAAACTGCCTCTACTGAATTGGAGCCTTCAGACTGCACAATTTTAAAACAGTTGAGCACTCGGTGGCTGAATCTAACAGCCAAAGAGAATAGTTTCAACAAGTTTGTAATCACATATGCTAGACTCCAGGAGGGAGGTTGGCCTCCCCCTGTGACCCCAATCCCTGAATGCTAAAGGTTTAAGACTTGTGCATGCATATAAGCAATAGGCCATGGGCAAAAGGGCAATATGTCAACCCATATTATTTTCCTTAACATTCATTTGTAGAAGACAAAAAAGCGAGAGATTTCTGTCAAAGACAAAAAAAGGAGTTGGAACTAGAACAAAAAGCTTCAGGAGCTTTTTTTTTAAGGAAATCATGCCTAAAGACAATGAACAGAAGCCAGACCATACATTCTCGGCAGTGGGAACTCTTAACACTGCTTTCTCCATTCTCCCCTGAAAGTTTCCCTTCAAATCTCCTTTTTCATGTGAGTGTTCATATGGGTTTGATTATAGGCTTACTATTCAAAGATTAATGTGTTTTTAATCACAAAATATTCAGCATGTAGGTTAACATTACTCCAGTGTTGAAATGTTTACAATGAAGATAATAATGCTTCCACTTTATAGGGTTCTTATATGGACCCAGTGAGATAACACATGGGAAGTGCTAGCATAGCTCTGGTGAATCCTCTGTTGTGTTAGCTATAGCAGCAGCTGCTACTGCAGTGCTAGTAAATGCTGTTTTCATTGTCTTTCAGCCACGAGGGCTTCACAGGATCCAGAGGTTCATTTCTTTGGTCACAGTACAATGCTGGAATTGGGAGGGGAAATAATGACAACAAATTGTTGAATAGTGAAAGCCCCAATACATATTTGGAGAGTACGCAAACCCTGTGGTCCTGAATTTTGGGACTCCTGTCCATGCCCTAAGATGCTTTATCTTTTCAGTGTTCCTGGAAGCCTCCAAGCCACTCACCCTCTGTGATGCCTGCAACAAGTGCTCTCCACAATTTGATGGAGTTTTAGCATTGGTGGAACACCTTTCAGGTACAACCTCCACCCTGCTCAAGCATGACTCTAATTAACACTGGTCTAGTAGCAAGGAGCAGGAATTTTAAAGCTAGATTTAATAAGGAATAAAGAGGTTGTTAATGAAAGACATCCTAAAACTCTGCTTCCCTCTGCGAATTTGTTCATTCTCCTCCCTGCAGGCTGGGATTCTTTGTTTCCTCATAGTCTCTGCCCCTAACTCATCTCTCCAGTTGCAGGTGGTACTTGGTTTTGGTTTACTGTGGTGATAGTGGCCCTGTTTCTATAAGAAGTTCCAGTGTCTGATCCCATGGCTAACCTCAGCGTCTTAATAACCAACTACCAAATTTTTGGAGGACAAAGCTGCTTGGCCTGGTTTAGGTTGAGTGTCTACCCACTGGTCTATAAGCTGTTGTGGGATGGTGCCTGTAGTCATCTGTGGTGGGCAGAATAGTGGCCTCCCAAGGAATTCCGTGTCCTAAACCCCAGTATCTTTGAATATGTTACGTAACTAGCAAAAGGGACTTTGCAGATTTCATTAAAACAAATATCTTGAGATATAAAGATTATCCTGGATTATCCAGGTCAGGTCAATATAATCACAAGAGTGCTTATAAAGGAAAGACGGAGGCAAAAGCAGAGTCAGAAAAGGAGATGTGATGATGCAAGCATTTTGGAGTAATGTGGGGCTGTAAACCAGTGAACACAGGAAGCCTCTTGGGGCCAGAAAAATCAAGGAAATGGATTCTTCCCTAAAGAGGGAATAAATTTGTAAAACTGTAAGAGAATAAATTTATGTTGTTCTAAGCCACTGAATGTGTGGAAATTTGTTACAGCAGCAATAGAAAACTAATACGTGACCCCTTTTGGAATATAGGGGCAGTTGCTGGAGGAAAGCTACCCTCCTCTGTGGTCCCAAGACCTCAGAGAAATCAAAAGTAGCTTCTCAAAGTTTAGGGACCTCTTGCCTTACATTTTCTAGCTTTTTTCTGCCTCTGAGTAGGCTGAATGAATAACCACTAGGTTCCTCTTACATGTCAGTAGAAGCTGTCTTTATTTCCTGAGGGTAGTAATAATAACTACTTCATGGGAATTTTTGTGAGTATTAACTTAGATAATACCATATGTATTGTTACTTATGTGTGTAAAGTTACTGATAACAATGTCTGGCACAGAGTAAATGCCAATTATTATGAACCCTACCGATAAGATGTACAACCTTGATGGTTGTCACTGAGACAAGTAACTAGACTGAATGAAGTTGAAAGACTTGTTGCCCAATTTTCATGGCTCAAAAAATTTTCTGTGTGGCACTTATTTAGGCTTTACAACAACAGGGTAGGATGTATTATCTCCAACTTATAGGTGAGAAAACTGAGTCTCAGAGAATGTAAATAACTTGTCCTAAAGTGGGAGTGAGAGAATGTAAATAACTTATCCAAAAGTGGGAATGTCAAAGCTAGAATTCAAATGTACGTCTTTGTCTTTAACACTAAGTCTGTTTCTAGGTCGTTATGCAGACTCTCAGTGCAGCAAACCACTAGTCTCCAGAGCACTGCCCCCATTTCTAATGCATGATATTTTAGAAGGTGGTAATGATATGAAAAATCTTGGCGACATAGTAACATGAAAGCACTGGGTATGTGAACATTGTCAAAGATTCAGTAAGCATGCATATTGCTGTGGAGTGAATCGTGTCCCTCTAAACTTCACATGTTGAAGCTCTAACCCCCATTGTGACTATATTTAAAGATAGGACCCGTGAGGAGGTAATAAAGGTTAAATGAGGTCATGAGGTTAGAGCACTAATCCAATAGGGCTGGTGCCCTTATTAAAAAAAAAAAAAAAAAAAAGGAAGAGACACCAAAGTTCTCTCTCTCTACCATGTGAGGGCACAGTAAGGAAGCAACTGACTTCAAGCTAGGAAGAGAGTCCTTACCAGGAACCAGATCATGGGACACCTTGATCTTGGGCTTCCCAACCTCCAGGACTGTGAGAAAATATGTTTTTGTTGTCAAGTCCCCCAGTAGACACATGTACAATAGTGGCATCTCCTCTCTTCCTCTTGGTACTGTTATTCTGCTTTATTTTTTTTCCAGCTCTGGGTATTTCAGGATGTGTTCCTATAAATATGAAACGCCATTCTTCATTTCCTGTCTAACATACATGCATTCATTCTACCAACATTTTTGGAGAGTAGAACTTGTGTTGCATGATGGAGATGAAAAATCAGGAAGGATAGACCACAGTATTATGGTGGAGCTTCCAGCATAAAAATACAGGATGTGTGTGTGTGTGTGTGTGTGTGTGTGTGTGTGGCATGTGTGTGTGTGTATGCACATGCCTGTGTATGTGTGTGAGTTCATGTGCATGTGTGTGAGATATATGAGTAAGACGTGAAGAGAAGAAAGAGAAAAGGGTGATGAGAGTGGCAGAATTAGTACTATAGATTGAACAGAATACAACAATGTCTCTCATGTCAGTCTTAAGGAAAAACGTAATGCTCTTGGGTGAAGTCAAGGGAAAGAAAGGAATGAGGGCTTTAGAGAAGACAGTAAGAAGAAAGGTCCATAAAGATGTCTTCTGCTCTTCCAGACAACTTTTTTTCTTAGACTAACACCTGATACCTTAGCTCGTCCTGCAAAAGATGCTTTAACATTCTAGTGCTTCCGATGGTTGATACAACAGAACTAGAGTCCCTCCCCAATTTTATCCTTGAAACCCCATGTATGGACAGTGATAATTTGAGGAGCAGGGTAAATTTGTGTGTACTTCAAGGAGAACAGATAGAAAAGTTCAGCTATGGAATTTTTCTAGGAGTTAATCTTAACTTTGCAAACAACATATTTGACCAGAGAAAGGCAGTAAAGTATTCTTTGTTCCTTCTTTCCTGAACTACAGATTCTTGTTCCTGTCCCAGGGAAAGCCATGCACTGACTGTCACTAGACTTCCCAAACCTCTCTGCTTCTTTCCATCCTTAATGCCCCTCTGTAGGTTTAGTCCCCCATCACCTAATGCTAAGATAACTGATGCCAATATCCACATTCCTGTCATTCTTGCCAACACCACAGGTATGACCTTGTGACTTGCTGTGTAAAACCTTTCAGTGACTCTCCATTGCCCTCTGTATCAAGTCCAGTGTCCTCAGAGGTCATCAAAGACCCTGTAGGCTTCAGCTATACTAAAGTATTTACAGTTCCCAGAAGTGGCACACTCTTCCTTATCATCAGTTATTTTTCACATGCTGTTCTCTCTGCCTAGAAAGGGCTTCTTCCCCTTTCTTTGCCTGGATAACCCTACATTCAAGTCTTCCCGTAGAATTCAACCCTCCTGGATAGACTTCCTTGAGTCCACATCAGAGAAGGGAACCCCTGTGTGTTACCAGAGCACCCATAACTCTCAGCACGTTGGATTGGGATTGTCTGTTTAGTTATTTCATATTACTAGAAAGTAGGTGCTAATGGTAGGGACTGTGTATTGTTCATTATTCACTACAGTCTTCATTATGTTCACTCCAACCAACTTCCTTTCTGTGCCTCAAACATATGTCAAACCCTCTGCTGGCTCACTTACGTTCAACCAGAAATATCTATTAAATACCAGGTGTGTGTCTGGAACTGTTTCAGGTGTTAGGGCCTTAGCGGTGAACTCAACAGAAAGTCATTCTTGCCCTTGTGGATCTTCCATTGTTGTGGGGCTGAGGCAGAAAATAAACAGAAGCAATAATGAAAATGTAGAAGATATAGATAAGATAGGGAGTGCTGGTGGCTGGAGAAGGGTGCAGTCTTAACTAAGGTGACCAGTGAAGGCCTCACTGAAAAGGTAACATTTGAGCAGAACATATAAGAGAACTGGACTTGCAGATATTGGGGGAAAATGAAAGCAATCCAGATGGGAAGAGTTCCAGCTTCAAAGTTCATGCTACTATCTCTCTCCTCTAGTAAACAAATAAAATAAACCAACTCATTTTTTAACCCACTGTCCCCTCCAGCTACCATTCTACTTTTCATTGCTGGCTTTCATTCTGTATATCGTCTATGTCCTTGACTATGTCTTATATATATTTATTTGTTTGCCTCTTGCCTGTTCCCCTAGTAAATTACAAGCTCCATAAATATAGGGATTTTGTCCATTTTATTCATTGCTATATCACCAGAACCTAGAATAGTGCTTAGGTAATAATAGGCACCTGACAAATAATTTTTAGTGGACAAATTAGTGAATAATAAGTTTTGAAAGGATAAATGAGTTAGAATTCCTGTACTTATTGACACGTTATCATTAAGTATATTTTCTTCTGATTTCGCTTCCATGAAGTCAACTTCTGAAAGGCTTGTTTTGGCTTCTGGACTACTATATTTAAAATACAGGGCTACTCTGGTGGCACAGTGGTTGAGGGTCCGCCTGTCGATGTGGGGGATGCAGGTTCATGCCCTGGTCCAGGGGGATCCCGCATGCCACAGGGCGGCTGGGCCCGTGGGCCATGGCCGCTGGGCCTGCGCGTCCGGAGCCTGTGCTCCGCAGCGGGAGAGACCACAGCAGTGAAAGGCCTACATACCACCAAAAAAAGAAAAAAAAAAAAAAATACAGTGAAAATGATTCTTTTTTACAAAAAAAAAAAATGGCTCTTAACTTCTCTCACTGACTATACTTATGTAAAGAATATTTCAATGTTAGCAAAAAAAAAAAAAAAAGATCAGTCATTCACCATTTATGGATAATGGCCTGAGTTTGATCAGGTGATTTTTTTGTACGAGTGCTGCTGCCTCAAGTATGTGGGAAAGAGAGCTGGATTGTCAAAATATACAACAGTAGCGGGTGCATCTGGCTTTAAGCTCAGCTTGAGTCAGGGCACAAATGATGCCATTAAGACACCTTCCTCATACCTAGAGCATGCCAGTTTCCCCTCCAGAGGGCAAAAAGGAAAGCTCTTTCCCAGAAGAACTTATGTCAAACATAAGTCTGATGGAATCAAATCATTGTGGCCAGTGAACTGTTATGCTCAGGGGCTGATGTGAAATAAGCATGGCCCCCAGGGGAAGACAAGGAATAGTCCCCCACAAAGGCTACAGGGGTGCTGTGGAGAAGCTTCCCAATATGTAGAGAAGGAGATGACTACTATGCCCGATCTAATTGTTTCCAATCTTGGCCTTCTATTAGAACCACCTGGGCTGCTTCTTCATCCATAGGATGCCAATTTGAGTAATTTCTGCTTCAGTCACAGTGGAATGAGCTAGAACCAGACTTATTCTCTCACCAGAATCAAATTTAAAAAAGGACAAATACATAAAACAATTGTTTTTAAAAATTAGACAGCATCAGAGAAAGACTGTGCTCCTTAGAGAGGGGAAACAAGTGAGATGAGTCCTATGATTATCCAGAATTTATGCCCAGGGGAACTTTACAGATCACGGTGCAGAAATTACAAGTCCTAGCAGAGCATGAGGGTCTTAAGGTCTTAAAAAGTTGAGAAGACATGGATCAGAGGCTGAAGAAGCTGAGGTTTCTGGAATTTACAGCACAAAGAACTGGAGATAAAAGAGCTATATTAAGAAAAAGCTCCAGGAATTTGCATATACAGTTCCATGAATCTCCTCCTGAAGGATAAACCATGTACACATAGGTTGAGATTCCACAGGCTAGAGAAAAGCCAACCAGGAAGCTCTATTGCTGACAGGTCCCAGATTCACAAAGAATTGGGAGAAGTTTCAGTTCTGGCTGGGTGGAGATGAGAGTACTCACTGACCATCCGTGGCATTTAGCAGAGACCCCAAAGAACAGGGGTCTCTACTACTCACACCTGAGCAGGTAATTCAACTAGTGTGGAATACTACTAGTAGGAGAAGCAGTAGTTCTTAATTTAGTCAGGACTTGATAGAATCCAAAAGCCCTTTTTTTCCCCCAGGATACAAGGACATGAAGCCAGAATTTAAGAGAGAAAAAAATAAAAGAAAATAGTATTGATAACAGCATTGATTAGAGAAGAACCCATTACATATTTTTCTGGTGTCAAATTCTGCAGTCCTGGCAGGTAACACTTCTTCTGTTCTCTACATTTTTAAAAAATATTCTACATTGAATTTGTATTCTCCCTTTCCTGCACCCTGCCTCATCTCTATAAATTATAATTTTACTCTTCCTTTACTTTCTGTCATAAATGCCATAAAGTCATCCTGAGCATCCTTCTAACACCAAACAAACGGGATCACCCCTCCTCTGAACCATTTTATTTGAATGCCCCATGGCTTCCAAACCTTCGTGAGTACAAATGAGAGTATTTTAGTACCATGAAGTAGTAATTTTTCACAGTAATCGTATTTCTTAATCACTGTGAGACACTTCCCCAAGCACACGTGAACCGTATCTCATTTAACCGTGACAACAAACACGTGGGATAGGAACTCTTATTACCACCCCCCCACCCCTTTCTCTACTCAGGAAATTGAGGCTTAGAGCGCTGGTAAGTAGCAAAACCGGGAGTTGAACACAAGCAGTTTGGCTCCAGAAAACAAGTTCTTCAGCTCCACAACAGATATATTGTAAGTACTTTGTCTTTTTTTCTTGATTAGAAGCTCCTTGTACACGAAGGCTGTGTCTTTTTCATCTTTGTATGCCCTGCGCTTAATAATAGTGTTTTGTCGGTAGTTGGTTATTGGAAGAAATTTGTTGAATGAATAAATGCATTCATGCATGAAAATTATAAGTATCTTTTGAAAGGCGATGGTGTTACAATTCATACTAGGTATAAATGATGCCTGCAGGGTAGGAGGTATCTTATTGATGTGTTGTTTGGTGTTTTTCTGTTTAGTAAATATCAGTTGTGTTAAATTGCTTTTGATTTTTTTAAGATTATCTATCTTCTGTGCTAAGATTTTGAAACCAAATATACTTTTTTGACACATGAAACAGATTATGTTTTCAGAGCTGGCCAATTTAGGGATCAATAGTCTCATCATTAAACATGAAATTGTTTTATAGAGTAAGATTTGGTAAATTGAGAGAGGAAAATACAGTCATTGAAAAGCAGCCGCCCTCAGCTCCTCTAGAGGGAAAAATGCCAGTTCAAGGGGAATAAGGAAAAAGAAGGAAGACAATTACAGGCAAAAACACAAGCTTAACGGGCTCAATGGTTTTTTTTTATTTCAGAACTCATTTTCGTGCATTTATTTTCCCTTATTTTAAAGCTGAAACTGAATAGGGAATAGCATGGTAATAAAAAACTTTGAAATTACGAGTTTTTTTCAGTTAAACTACTATGTGGCTTGAACAGAGAAAACCAGGCATCTTTTATATAAAACCTCGGAGTGAGTAGTGGAAGGAGAGTGACGAATTATCCCACGTCCTTTTTGTACCTCGCTTCCCTCCACAGTTAGACTTCTTAACCCCAAACTTTGCGCCCTGAATCTCCCGAGCGTGTCAGAGGGCCTGTGTGGTGAAGTGCAGCAAAGGAACAAAATTTAGTGTACAATTAACAAAGGTTTAGCATGAAAAGGACCAATAAAACACGATTGATCCACTTCTGGTTTGAACAAATGTTGTACAATGAACCGTAAGAAATATTGTTCTTTAGAGAAACTGTACATTTTATGACTTTGTACTTGTCCTTATTTTAGAAGTTCGGGTTTGCACTTAAAGTGCCTCTGTCAAAATTAGAAACAAAGTGAAAAATTAAGAGGCCTTTATGTCTAGTTTCACGTTTTAGGGGTTCACTGGGAGGAAGAAGGGCCCAACCTAGAAGCTGCCCAGAGATGACGTTGGTGCTTCACTGCATCAAAGAGCCCGAGTGACTGGAGGCAAAGCTTTCCCAAGGGCCAGTGGGAGTCATACTCAACTGAAAGTCAAAATTGTTAAGGAAGGAGAAATATTCAGCCATAATTCAATGTGATGAATGGGAGCCCTCTATCAGTATACTAGGCGAGAGACAGGGAGCCAAAGAGACAAGGAGACGTGAAACCAGTCAGGAAAGTGCAAGGGGATTAAAGGAGTAGTTCAAGGCTTGCGGCTGAAACCCTTAGCCGAGGTGCCAAGAGCTTACCCTGATGCAGTAGTGCCAGCCACATGTATGGGAGTGGACCAGCCAGCTCAAAGGCGTAAACTAGTCCCAATACTTTGCAAATGTTGCCCCCCTCTGATGGCTTTTTGGATTTCCCAAATATTCAAGGTGATCTTTTCTTCCTTTTTACTCTTGAGACATTTATCTCTAATGCTCCAGTGTAATTCAGTATTATTCATCTTTTACCATAGAATGGCTCTAGGAACAGATAACCTGGCTCCAGATCTTAGCCTCAACACTTTTGTAGCTGTGTATCTGTAAGCAAATTATTTAATCTCTCTATGCTTCTATATTTTCATCTCTAAAATGGAGTTGTTAAAAGTTTCCAGATTTCATAACATTTTAAGAAAATTTAATAAGTAAATAAATGTAAAATTCTTAGAATAGTAACATTTAAAATTAATATATTCACTATCATCTTATATTTTACCATAATATCTAGTATAGTGCCTGACACATTTTCAGTGATCTGTGAATATCTAGTGAATTGGTGAATGAAAGGTCGTGAATCCTAAGTTTGTAAAGTACCTGCAAAGGTCAAAATAGTCACCTCTAGCAGGGATAAAAATGAACAATATATATAGGCACCATCCACTTTTTAAAAGTTGTCAGAAGTGTTAATTCCAATCTATGATAGGGCTAGTGGAATATTTTTTACTGCATTTACACAAAGAAAGATTTCTAAAGTTTAAAGAAAGTGTTTTTCCTGATGATTTTGACATTTTTGACTTTAGGTGAAAGTATAGGCAGAATCATTTCCTGAACAAGTGTGTGCTGACCTACTTAATCACCTCTTGATGCAATGTTACAAGCCAGGGCCAAAAGAAATCTTAATTTTGGGCTGCTGTAGAACCATTCTTGGTTACACCAGGAAGTCAAATCAGTGGAACAATTCTTAACAGAGTTTCAGCGAAGTCCAGTGAATTGTAAGTAGGCAGGTTGGCGCCTGTTGAGGCAGGAAACTGTGCCATAGGTATGTGGTGGGTGTGGTGGTGATTACTGAATGGGGCGGACCCTAGAGTCCACAGAGAAGGAAAAGTAACTCAGCCCCCTGATCTTGATGCTGCTAGTGGGTCTTTGAACCTGTATTCTTATTTTTATTTATTTTTGTCTTTGCTTAAGAACGAGCCAAAAAGTTATTGAAAGAAACAGCATATGGTACCATCACACGTTACCCTTAGGCCTCTGATTCAGTTTTTCCGTATCTTTCCTTCTGAATTCTACAGGTTGTTTTTTTTTTTTTTTTTTTGCGGTAGGCGGGCCTCTCACTGTTGTGGCCTCTCCCCTTGCGGAGCACAGGCTCCGGACGCACAGGCTCAGCGGCCATGGCTCACGGGCCTAGCCGCTCCGCGGCATGTGGGATCCTCCCAGACCGGGGCACGAACCCGTGTCCCCTGCATCGGCAGGCGGACTCTCAACCACTGCGCCACCAGGGAAGCCCTCTACAGGTTATTTTGAGTGCGTTTTAGAATTCCTTCAGAAAGTTTTAAACCGTTGGATTGTTTCAAATGTTGTTACAATGTATCAAAAAAAGGCAGGGAGACTGCATTTGTATCACATTAATTTCAGGTGACCACAAAGTATCTACAGGTGATCCATTCTCTTAGTGTGATGTTCTTCCCAGTAGCTCGCAGTCAGTCTCCCTTACCTTTGACCATTATCTCTTACTCAACCCCACTTAACCAGTTTCTATTGATGCCTCCTTTTCAGTGTCCTCTTGTCTGGAATATTTGTAATAGACTAATTCAGTGACTGTTCTGCCTCTGGTTTCTGGCTCCTTTGGTTGACCTTTCACATTCCTTTGAGAGTTACTTACTAAAACACAGATATGAATGTAACTCTCTCCAGCTTTAAAATTTCTAACTTATCCCTGTTGCCGAGGGAGTAAAATCTAAACACTCCAACCTGTTCCTCAGGGTACCCCAGCACTTGGCTTTCCACGAGCAGCACCGTCCCTCCACCTCATTCTCACCAGTGTTTAACAGTGCACTCAAAAAGTAATCTCCCACATGCCCATGCCAGTCTTCTCTATGCTCTACTGTATTACGGTTGTGCTAACACGCATGAACAATCATATCTAAATTAAGACTCGTGTAAGTGATAGCTTCTACGGCCACCTGGTGGGACCCTAGAACCCCATTAAGACTGCCACTGCTGAGCCTTCTCCAGAATAGAGAGTAGTACATAAGGAGATAAAATAATGCAGAGAAAATGCAAAATGTCTTCCTAAAACACAAATTTTAACCCACAGTAAATAAACAATTAACATTTCATATTTGTGAAAAGTGTAGTAGAATTGCTATCGCCGTTTGAGCTCCTTAGCATTTCTTCCTTGAATGGGGAAAGGCTTATTCCTTTACAGAAGCCATGTGTTTCTGAGAAGGCTTCCATATTACACCATATTTCTGCCTCCTTAGCTCCAGGTGGTTGATGTGGTGTGTATCTGACCTAAGCCAGGTGAGTCAGAGCCTTTTCTTGTGATTTTTCAACAATACTGGGACATGAAAGACTGCCTCCTTCATGTATAGAAGGGAAGCGGGGGGTACTTAATGTGATGCAAGTATCTTGCTCTTCCTGTATTTTAATGAAGATCCCCTTTTTGCCTAAATTAGTTTGATCTTGGTTTCTGTCATATGTTCCAAAAAAAGTGCAGGAAAAATATGGATATATTAAGGAATTTGATCCAAACTGTTTTTGAAATTGTAGGATATAAAACTCCAAAGACATTTTGAATTTATAGGAGGCCACTCATTTCTTCCTGGATTTCTCAGAATATTGCTTCCACTTTACTATTAGGGATAGTTGTTGTTGTTGGAGCATATTTTTCTCCTAGTGCTATTGAAGTATACTTGACAAATAAAAATTGTGTGTAGTTAAGGTATATAAGTGATGTTTTGATATACATTGTGAAGTTATTACCACATGCCCATCACTTCACAGAGTAAGTTTGGTGTGTGTGTGTTGCTAAGATCAATTCTTGTTAGCAAATTTCCATTACATAATACAGTATATTATTAACTAACGTAGCCATGCTGTGTATTAGATCTCCAGAATTTACTGATCCTGTCTAACAGAACCTTTGTACCCTTCAACCAATATCTCCCCATTTCCCCCTGCCCTTAGCCCATGGTAACCACCATTCTACTCTTTGCTTTTATGAGTTAGACTATTTTAGATTCCACATAGAAGTGAGATCATGCCGTATTTGTCTTACTGTGTCTGGCTTATTTTACTTAGCATTGTGTCCTCCAGGTTCATCCATGTTGTCAGAAATGGCAAGATGTCCTTCTTTTTGTTAAGGCTGAACAATATTCCACTGTGTGTGTGTACACACATAGATACCTATAGATAAGTATACACACACACACACATTTACATAACACATTTTCTTTATCCATTCATGCATTGGTGGACACTTAGATTGTTTCTGTACCTTGGCTGTTGCGAATCCTTCTCACTCGATTTTCAATATAAATAGAGATGGGAAACTGTAATAATTGGTTTCCTTTCTAGCTTTAGGAGGGTCACTCAATTTGTCTTTTTTTTTTTTTCAACAAATGAGACTAATACTATCTTTTAGTTTATACTGGTACCAAGTAATTTTTAATGAGTTTGTGTTTAAAATATGTACTTCTTTCACTTGTTTTCAAATGAAAAATCATTATACTTATATCTTTTGTACATTAATTGGAAAAATAACTGTGGATAACAATATTAAAGTTCATTGCCAACATTTTTTTCCTCTTAATTATATTCTTAACATCACGCATCCCGATCTTGTTCCCCTACTTGCTATGAGCTCTTTTTTTTTTTTTCCCCAAGCAGTCCTGGTGTTCTAAGGCACATTTGACTTTACTTGCGTGATGGTATTGCCCGTTAGTTTTTACAAATAAGAACAAAGTTGTGTCTATACAACTTAGAGCCTATTAGAAGTTACTTCACTTTGTAAAAGCACTATGTATGTATATTATTAATCTTGCCCTCTCTGTCCTTCAACCTTTGTCTGGAACATTGGTGCAGTGTTCCAGTTATTGATGCAATGGATGAGATTTTGTGGGCCCCAGGGCTGATGGGGGAAGTCCCCACCTGAAAACACTGGAAGGATAGGAACTGGAAGATTGAATAACATCAAACACTGTTCAGGGACATGGATGTTCAAAATGGTAGTAAGAGAATCAAGAAGATAGTAGAATCCCGGTGGATTAAAGAGTGATTAATGGGACTGTGAAGCCACAAGCCAGCAATCAGTATGGTGCCTGACAGTTCATTCGTTCATTCATTCAGTAACTACTATTTAATATTATCAAGTACTGTTCCAGGCACTGAACACAGTATAATGAACAAAAGAGGAACAACTTACCTCTCTTTAGGAGCTATCATTAAATACTCAGTGAATAAATGAATGGCTGTAGAAGGATGAAAGAATTAACTGCACATTTGCAGAGTATCAAATTGCAGAGATGAGGGGCATGAGTAGAAGAGGAGGTAAAAGGGTGAAACAGAAAAGACAGAGATTCTGACATTTATCTTTAACAGGACAATCTGGAAATGTGAGTTTGATGAGTGGAGCTTGAGTTTGATGAGTGGAGTCACAGAAAGGTAGTAGATAATTAGCATGATATGTTGTCCATATCGCTAGATGTAGGTCAGGGAGTAAATAATTTGGCAGCCAGAATTTGGTGTTTCAGTTTTTCTTCATCTTTTTCACTTACTTTTTAATACAGTAGGTCTGGGGAGGTGTCATCATTCCTTCTAATGAGTGGGCCCCATCACAGAAAATCACTGTAAGCCAGAACTCTCTCTCATCATATTGCACAAGATGGACATTATTTCAGTTGGACTGCACTAGACTACAATCAGCAGAAGCAGTACATTGACATGCTCAGTTCAGCAGATCTTCCCTGCCACCTGGACCAGTAGACAATGATCCTAGTCCCTAGTGTTTTTTTTTTTTTTTCACAACTGATGTAGATTCCCTTTTTTAAGGCAGCACATTCCCAGGGAACTGTATTCACTGACAGCTGGGCCATCTTCACACCGTGTCAGCAGTCGTCTGAACCATGAGTTTCTGTTCAATGAGTTTGGGTTAGGGGGATCTCCTAGTCAGTTTTCTCTGAACAGAAACTGTCACCTTTTTAATAAAACGTGAAAATATTTACAATCACCATTTTTATACATGTGTGAAGCAGTGTGTTATCCCCTTAAATCAAGCATGAAAATGATGAACTGTCTGAGAATTTAGCAGTTATTCAGGTCTGTCCTCATATATGTCTGTGGGCAGCTTTCTTTTAGCTGTTTTATTGTTTTACTCTTATTTTGCTCTTTGCTCTAATCTTATTACAATAATGTCAGTATTGTATTCTAATATATATATATGTTGCAAGCAAAATAAAGTCGATAGGAAACATATTCAGTTGTATCAACTGTTTTCAGTTACTGAAGCTTATTTGAGATCATTTTTATTGCCTTTATTTAGCTAAGCAATCAAGTAAAGCAGGAAACATCATTTGTTTTTTTATCAGATTTGTAAATAATTAATCCCAAGAAACCCCAGAAGGCTATAAAGAAATTTAAAAGTTTATTTGTATTTTCAAATTAATATTTTTTCTAATGTTCAGATATGAAAATCAATAAAATTTATATCAGAAAAAAGTTCATAAATTAATTATCTAAGAATAAAGGAAATCTGCCCATATGCCCATTAAAACTTGTTTGAAACAAAGAATTAGGTACCGTTTCTGTTATTATTTTTGAGCAAAGGGAACTTTCATTTTAAAATGTACCATAACATTATTTCAGTATTTTAATTCTCTGTGGATTCACCTCAGACATTTACACACTTATAATACGTATGGGGAAATACTGTGCAGATCACTTTTTAAATCACAAAACAAAATTAAAATATTTTCCATTCTATGCCACTTTGCAGTCCAGGTGACAAAATCAGAAAATATTTACAATCACCATTTTTATGCACGTGTGGAGCAGTTTGTTATACCCTTAAATCAAGCATGAAAATGATGAATTATCTGAGAATTTAGCAATTATTCACGTCTGTCCTCATATGTAGGTCTGTGTGCAACTTTCTTTTAGCTGTTTTGTTGTACTCTTATTTTTCTCTTTGAGCCTTTTACTAATTTGTATAGCATTCTGTTATACACACACTTTGCAAACAAAATAAAGGAATGAGGAATAATCTAAATAAAGACTTGTTTCTGAAGCTGGTCCTTTATAAGTATTTACAGTGGAAGTGAAAATTGGAGCTATCCAATTCCTCCTTAATGGGTACTTTGTGAAGGATGGTTCCTTAGCTGTATTGTAACTGCACAGTCAGATTGTTTCCTCTGAAACTCATTCTTAGAGCATGCTTGGGAATTGCTGTATTCCCCTGCCAAGGAGCTCTAAGTGGAAGTAGCAGTTGGAAGGGCAATCCCCTCTTATCTATGCCCAGGTTGGCCCTTCATTGTCACCCCCAGAGGTATCCTAATAGAAGCTTCCCTCCCGCTCATAGCCTTGTCGTTAGACATGCTCTGCTGAGCTCCGAGGTAGTTCTAATCCAATTTTGAAAGAGAAGGAGGAGAGAAACTGAAGGAAAGACACGTGACATGCTGAGGGAGGAAATGGCTGGGGAGAGGTGAGGCCTGCTTCCTTGCCTTCCAGGCTCCCTAACCATCTTGAAGGGCCCTCCTTTCTCTGACTTTCCTTTACTACCTTTTCTCTTACTCAAGTCTCCTCACCAGTACTTCAGAGACTTTGCTTCTGATAGCAACATCTCCTCTGAGGAAATTCCTGTGGATAAACTTGGCAGGAGTGTGAGGCACTTCATTAGAAGCCTTCCCATTGTGTCTGCAGACTGTGAGAAAACCACTGTTGATAAACTACTCAGAATTAAAAAAAGAGACAACCTGAGCTGTCGGGGTTCACAGGAGGGCAGTCTTTCTGTTTCTGAGCTTTTCAGTCACAGAAACTTGATTTTTTTCATTTGCTCCCGGAGTAAGAAGACTTGGAGGGAAATAAGAGTCAAAATAATTAAACTTATCCTGTGTAGTTAGTAAACTAACAAGGCCAATCCATTTAGGTACAATATGTTTGGCCACCTTCAAAGTGCTTGAATCTTCATTATCTAGGCTAATATCTTGGCTGAGTACTTGGGAAACCAGATGTCTAACCAGGAGGTTGCTGGGTGAGCACAGCGTTAGGGCAGGGGCATGGATGTGGGGCAGGCAGTTGGACAGTTGTAGTACCCATGCTAGAGTAAAGAACATGAGTTTGGACTCACAGTTCCCTCAATCCAAAGTTTTTGTTCCTCTCAGGACTTCTTTACACTCCCTGAGCTCCAGTTTTCTCAACTAGAAAGTGCTCAGTAAGTTACAGTAGCATTACTATCATCATCATCATCATCAGGACTATGATTCATCTAAGCAGCCTGGAGGTACATCCTTGCTCCTGCAAGGAGCTAATTCTTTTTTTTTTTTTTTTTAATTTATTTTTGGCTGTGTTGGGTCTCCGTTTCTGTGCGAGGGCTTTCTCTAGTTGCGGTGAGCAGGGGCCACTCTTCATTGCAGTGCGCGGGCCTCTCACTATCGCAGCCTCTCTTGTTGCAGAGCACAGGCTCCAGACGCGCAGGCTCAGTAGTTGTGGCTCACGGGCCCAGTTGCTCCGCGGCATGTGGGATCCTCCCAGACCAGGGCTCGAACCTGTGTCCCCTGCATTGGCAGGCAGATTCTCAACCGCTGCGCCACCAGGGAAGCCCCAAGAGCTCATTCTTTTAGCAGTTGCTATGCTCAAGTTTACCTGAGGCAGTGGATGTTTATATATATGTGGATATTATATATATATAACATATATATATATATATACTGGATATTGGCTAAGTACTAATAAATTATTCCTGTCTGATCTTCATCTTCCTAGATGCAATGCAAATTAGCAATTTTTTTTCCTTTATAATATCCCAGAAAAAACTTTTATAAATTATACTTTCATCTGCCTGAGGTTTGAGAGATGTATTATTTTCACTGGAAAATTTCAAACTCTGTGAATTTCATTTGCAAAGTTGGGATTAAAATGCCTGTGTGATAAAGTGGATGTGGATATTTGGGGATTGAATGAGAACATCTATTTTAAAATGCCTAGTACACTGCCTGGTGCATAGTAGTTTCTTTAACAATGCTAACTGGATCTACTGCATGTTTAAAAAAAACAAACCTAAGTGTCCATCATCAGATGAATGGATAAAGAAGATGTGGCACATACATACAATGGAATATTACTCAGCCATAAAAAGAAATGGAATTGAGCTATTTGTAATGAGGTGGATGGACCTAAGAGTCTGTCATACAGAGTGAAGTAAGTCAGGAAGAGAAAGACAAATACCGTATGCTAACATATATATGGAATTTAAGAAAAAGAAATGTCATGAAGAACCTAGGGGTAAGACAGGAATAAAGACACAGACCTCATAGAGAATGGACTTGAGGATATGGGGAGGGGGAAGGGTAAGCTGTGATGTGGTGAGAGAGTGGCATGGACATATATACACTACCAAACGTAAAATAGATAGCTAGTGGGAAGCAGCCGCATAGCACAGGGAGATCAGCTTGGTGCTTTGTGACCACCTAGAGGGGTGGGATAGGGAGAGTGGGAGGGAGACACAAGAGGGAGGAGATATGGGAACATATGTATATGTATAACTGATTCACTTTGTTATAAAGCATAAACTAACACACCATTGTAAAGCAATTATACTCCAGTAAATATGTAAAAAAAAAAATCCTTGGAGTGGTTACTCTCACTGAATTATACTGACTCCTGTTAGTTTCTGTTGAAGGGAGTAGCATTTTCTGGACTTGCCTCCAGTTTAGGGAGGATATTGTGTACTTTGAGGCCATCATGTCTGATATTATTGTTCCCCTTAATACATAATTAAGAGGTATGTAAGAGGAAATGGGAGAAAAACCTTTAGACCCAGCAAGCAAGGATAGAATCCCCAAATCTTCTTAGATATTTGTTTCAATAAAGATCTTTTCTATTTTAGTAAATGATTCATTAGAGAGAAGGGATTCAAATCAGTAGTGGTTAGTCATCTGGACATACTACCTTGTATCATCTATTTCCTCAAATGCAGAGTCAATTTTGTCTTTTAATTATAAATAGTTATGTACACTGGCATGTAACTTAAAATTTATTCTGTCATTTCAATGGAGCTTATTTTACAGAAAAAGAAGTAATTCATTTCCACAAACACATATTGGGCATATCCTATGTGCACAAGTTTGATGCTGGAAGCGTAAACAATCTTGTGTTTTAAAAAGACCATTCTGACTGTCAGGTGGACACTGAAGAAAAAAGAGTGGACATAAGGAAATATGACTTGTTAAGGTTGAGTGCAAAGGTGAAAACTAAGAGAGTTTAAGTAGGAACGTACGGGACCCTCTTAGAGGCGTAACTTTTCATGCCTGATCCTTTCATGTTGCATGTGGCTTCGGTTTCCTGTTACATCTGGATTCCTGGCTCCAGGTTATTGAATTTGCTGGAAATCGAAGTACAGAGCAACTAGATTCTTATAGTAAATGTATGGTATTATCAAGGTAAACTTGTTTCCCCAAAGCTGGAAACCATTATGTGTCCATGGCTTACATATTTTTCTTAAATGAATCTGAATGCTCTCATAGAGCTTCTCTCCAAATAAATAAGCTACCAATAAATAAAGTACCAATGATGAGAATTTCTGACTGGAATTCACAGAGGAGAATTAAAATTCAATAGCAGTTGCAATATACTCATATTTTTCCCTTCTGCCTCCGAACAGCTGGGGAGTCAGTGATTGAAAAATAAAGCAAATTATTTCTAAAGCTTCTCTTAAAAGTAAGAAATGAAACAAGTTGAGTTTTCTGGTTTTGTCTTTCCAGTTTTCTTCATTGGAGAAAAACTGTGTTTCATTCCAACCTAATATTGTGTTCTTCCTTGTAATCCAATATTAGGGCATTATTAGGATGAGATTGTTATCTCTGTAAGTGCAGTTGGAACACATATTGAAAGTCTGTCCGTGTTTGAAAAGGGAATGCTGCAAATTGGAAATTCATAACCTTTGATTATAAATTGCACAGTATCATTCATTAGAGCACAAAGGCTTTCTTTTCATTATGGAAACACAGGGATTTAATACAGGTAGAAAGTAATTTTGATGCCCAGAAATATAATACTCTGTGCATAAAGCCTGTAAATTTCTCCTCTATCAGAAGAATAATATACAATCTATCCTGTGTCTTTATAAATAAAAACTCACTCATAGGCATGTGTCCAAGCAGCCCAAACAATACAGAAATGGAAACACCATATTTTTTCTTGCAGTTTCTTTACATTTGGATCAGCATGTGTTCATGTTTGATTTATAACCTTTACAAATTGAAATTTGACCTCACAGGAGAGAAGCGAGCTTTATTTTGAGTAGAAAAACAGTGCCTTAGTAGTCTGACCCAAAGTCTCAGTTTTTCTTTATGGGTGAAAAAAAATATTGCAAGTAAACAAATAACCATGGTAATAACTAGTAGGCTATATAAATATATTTTAGATAGAAATTTGGGCTTCCCCATCCAATCCCCTGCCTCCCCCTCTTTCTTCTCCACCACCCAAAAAGATACCATCTCCCCAGCTAGAGGCACCTGCTACATAGTGATGATTGTCATAACACTAGAAATAGAATGGGGTGATTAAAGCAAGTTCAAGTCTTGATTCTCCAGTACTGATTTTGGGTCTTGTCTTCTTTCTAGACATTACTCTTCTCGTTTTTAAAAGACAAATAATACTATGAGAATTAAATGAATGTGTATGTGAAGGTGCTTGGTAAAGCTCTTTTCATTGTCTTGTCTCGATCATATTTGCTTTCTTTAATGAAAATTCCTTAACCATGCTCTTCTTTTTTTTCCTTTCCCAGAATATAACATCGTTCTGTAATATTGTGTCCCACTACCTAATGTTAATTTAATCCCAACAAATTTAAGTTTAGGCGGGACCAAATAGCATAGCTTTAGTATAGAGGCATAGAGAAGCGCTCTCTCCTCTTAATATTTTAATATTTTAATCATAGATATTTGCATGTTTATTAAAATGTGAAAATTATAGACATTGACAAATTAGGAAGTGAAAATCTTTTGAAGACTACTATGCTACTGTTAAAGAGATAGACTTTTTATATATGTATGATTTTACACTGCATGTCATTTTACAGTTGACTTTTAACATAGAATGACACATTTGTTCATTCAACATGCAGATATTTATTGAACATCAATGATCTAGGCTCTGAGTTACAGCAGTAAATAATCTACACAGGCCTATACTCTATAATTATGTTACTATATATATATATATATATATATATATATATATATATATATTAGAATTACTACCGTTTCCACACATGGAGACCTATCTCCATGTATAGAGATACACTATAGCATATATATGCAACCCTCACAAATGGGCATTCAGGCTGTTTCCAATGCCTGACAATTTGGGGGAAAAAATGTCTTTCTGCACTGATACAAATGTTCACTAAGTGAAATTACTAGGTCTAAATTATTAATATTTCTTATTTTACTAGATATTGCCAGATTGCCTTGTAGGAGGTTGTGCTAATTTAAACTCCCAGAAACAATAAATGTCTTATCATAGGAAACAAACAGTGAGCTCTCTGATTAAATGTTTATAACCTTATTAATAATTTTGAGGACTGTCAGTTATTTATCTTTTCCTCATTGATATTTAGGTGTTTTGTATATTATGGATATTGGTCCTTTGGTTTCTAGTTATACTGAAATTGGTTTCTTCTAAAGTTGTTGCCTGTCAGTTTATGTTGTTTAAGGTAAGCTAATAGGTGATTTTTATTTTTATTTAAAATTATCAGTGTTTTTATGACTTTCAGATTTTGTCATATTTTAAGCATTTCCTGCCAGCAAGTTGGATCCACTTAAATTTTCTCCTAGAACATTTTTTTTAAATAAGTTTATTTATTATTTATTTTTGGCTGTGTTGGGTCTTCGTTGCTGCACGTGGGCTTTCTCTAGTTGCGGCGAGCGGGGGCTACTCTTTATTGCGGTGTGCGTGGGCTTCTCATTGCAGTGGCTTCTCGTTGTGGAGCACGGGCTCTAGGTGCTCGGGCTTAAGTAGTTGTGGCACGTGGGTTCAGTAGTTGTGGCTCAGGGGCTCTAGAGTGCAGGATCAGTAGTTGTGGCACACGGGCTTAGTTGCTCCGCGACATGTGGGATCTTCCCGGACCAAGGCTCGAACCCGTGTCCCCTTCATTGGCAGGCAGATTCTTAACCACTGTGCCACCAGGGAAGTCCTCTCCTAGAACTTTTGTATTTTCATTGTTTACATTAAAATATTTGATCCACTCTGAATTTTGTGTAAGAAGTAAAGGCTCTAGCTTTATTTGTTTCAAATTGCTTCCTATTGTCCCCTTGACGCTTAGTTAATAGCTATTTTCTACTAAATTAAAATGTCACTTTTATACACATGAAATTCCCACATATTCTTGGGTTTATTTTGGAGCTCTCTCTTCTGTTCCACTGATCTATTTTTTGGCCAGCACCATACTCTGTTAATCAGTTTATGTCTTTATATTAGGTAAGTTTATTAAGCCCTGATTACACTTAAGATTTATCTGTGCATTATTGTATATTTATTCTTCCAAATCAGTTCTAAAAGAAGTTGGTTGGTATTTTTGTGGGAGAGCAGTGTTTCATTTCTAGATTTATGTAGGAAACATTGATAGCTTTACAACATTGAATCATCTGATTCCAGAACAAAATATGTCACTTTCTTCAAGTCCTCATTAGTTCATAATTTCTACAACCTCTGTATTAAGTTTATTCTCAGGAATTTTTGTGGTTTATGGCCATAAAAATTAGGGTTTTTCATTAAATTTTCTTCTGAGTCATTGTTTAGGATATAAAAAATCTTCAATAAGTTCTCATATTACATTCAAATTGATTTTATTTGGGATTTTATAGTAACAATCATATCAACTTTAAATGATTATAGTTTTTTCTTCTTTTTTTAAATATTCATAGTACTAGTGTCCAACTTTGTCAGTACATCCAGAATAATAATAAATAGCACTGATGATAAAAGTTACCCTTAATTTGATCTTGACTTTATTTGCAATGCTTCTACAATAGCACCATCAAGTCTAAACATCATATTGACCTTTGGTGTTTTATACGTATATTTAGTGTGTATGTAGGTACATGTGTGCATGCATAAATATAAATTCATGTTTAGTTAAGAAAGTATTACATAATCCTCATTTGTAATGGAAATGTTGGATTTCATCAAATACTTCTTAAGCATGTACTAAAGGGATTATATGGTCTTTTTCTATTGATTTATTCCAACAGTCAGTTACAATTATTGATATGCTAATGCTGGAATATCCTTGCTTTTCAATAATGTCAGACTTGGTCATAATGAATTATTCTCACAATATACTACTGGGTTTTGTTTAGAGTTTTTTTTTCATTGGTCGTAAAAAGTGAAATTAGTGTAATTTTGTCATTTTGGTGTGTTAACTTTCTCAGGATTTGGTATAAATGTTGCTCTGGATTTGTAAAATAATTAGGAATCTTCCTTTATTTTGTTGTATTTTGTTATATTCTGAGATACATTAAATATCATAGGAATTATGTGTTTTTTAAGAATAAAATAATTTAATTTTGAAATCAAGTTTGGCACTACTTCAGAAAGTATCTCTTTGAAGATGTTGTTAATATCCTCCATGATTATTGACCTGTTAGTATTTTTATCACTTCTTAAGTAAGTTTTGGTAGTTTGTCTTCCTAGAAAATCAATCATTTTATCTAGGTTTTTAAACATTTAATTTCCTCTATAACTGCAATTCTTCTCCCTTATCAAACCACAATCAGTATTTGTACTTTCTCTATCTTTGCTATATTAGGCTAACTAGTGGTTATTCATTGTATTAGTTCCTCTTTAAAGCACAAACTCCATAGTTTTTATTCCTAACTTATTTTTGCTTTTAATTCTTCTTTTCTCTTTCTATTTTCCATCAAGTCTTCAGTAGAGAGCTTCTCTTATCTTCCACCTGACAATAGGTAAGAAGTAAGATAAGTCCTAAAAGTTCTTGTTGCTGTAGTAGAGTTGCAATTTAATCCATAGGGAAGGCAAAAGATTTTTAGAGGGAATTTTCTAGAGATTAGCCTGATCCTCCTGGCTACTACAGCCTCACCAAAAGGATACCACTGGTGAACTTTTTCAGAATTTCAACACCCATCTTCTTATCCATCCTACTGCCTCTTGTTAACTAGAGTTGATTTATAGTTTTGTCCTAACCTGACATTTCTAGGGATGAATAAATTATAGGCATAGAAAATGAAAAAGAATCCCCAGGAATATATATAATCTGATTTGATTCACATGGTTTTTTGGAAAATCAAATATCTGTCTTTTTGTGGGGAAGACCTAACTTCCCTTTGCTGGAAATCTTACTAGCTGTGTGACGTTGGACAAATTGTTTAACCTCTTTATACGTCTGTGTCCTCATCTGTAAACTGGGGATAATAATGGCAGCTACCTCCTAAGGTTATTATGAGGATCGAGTGAATTAGGTGAGTCAGTATTGCCCAAGTGCTCTGAAGAGTGCCTAGCATATCACATACAGTGAGCACTGTTTATGCGTTCATTTCAAAAACATTGAGATTACTGTGGGTGGCAGTAGGGTAGGATGATTATGTAGGAATTGTTTTGTCTCCTCTCCTTCCCAATTCTGACACATCCTAAAGGTAGAGATTGTTGCAAAAAGGAGCCCAGAGATAGCAACCTGTCTGTTGACTATCCAGGAAGTTTAGGACTGACTGCTCACTTTTGACCTGTGGGCAGATACATCTGAAGGGGGCTGATTGTGGACCGGCTGGTAGTTCATAACCAATGAGGGCTGTGTGCTCCTGTGGTGATTGCTACCATATGAGGGGCTGAGTGGGGATAAAACTTTCTCTCAAGATGCTATTTAAAAATAAAAAGTGGAACTTTACTGAATCATTTTTGACAGTGAAGTACAATTTTGTCCCTTCCCATGTGTCTGCTCAACAAAGACATGGAAATCAGGACTAACCTTAGCACAGAACAAATTAGCCACAGGGCCTCAGGCCCCGATAGCTTGGGAGAGAGAGAGCCCTAATTAGAAAGAATTCTGATCAAGGAATCTTAGGATACTGAACCTGGGAGAGAATAAAGTAGTTTATGCTACTTTAGTTGAAGCTATTCATTGGTGGGTGGGGGGTTTGTGGGTAAAAGGAAGAATTTTTTAAATATAAAATTTATTTTAAAATATTTAAAGAATGCATAAAACTGGGAACTTCAAGACCTTCTGTTCAAATTTCATATCTGCTGAGGCGAGAGAGAAAATGCGCAGGGGAAGAGGAAGAAAGGATATTAACACATAGTTTGCTCAAACATGGAGCAAATGTTTTCCAAGTGTTCACAACAATAGGTCAGAATCACATCCCGGAACTGAATTAGAGTACAGATACCAAGTTCTGACTCTAGCTATAAATCAAAATGTATTCCTTAAAAAGAGATGATAATGTGGTGGTCTTGAGAAAGCAATTTGATGTTCTTAGAAAATACTGTATAAAAACATAATTTTATAGGCTACTTCAGTCTCTGCAGCATTACAGAGCTGCTTCAAACACCCAAAGTCGATGAACTGGTGTGCAGGGCAGAAATAGAGACACAGATGTGGAGAACAAAAGTACGGACACCAAGGGGGAAAAGTGGTGGGGGGGAGGGATGAATTCAGAGATTGGGATTGGCATATATACGCTAATATGTGTAAAATAAATAACTAATAAGAACCTGCTGTATAAAAATTAAATAAAATTCAAAAAAAAATTAAATAAATAATAAAATACCCAAAGTCTACAAATAAATCCCTGGTACCTCATAGTTTAGACTATAAATTATCAAGTGTATTAAAAACTTCCTGTAGTTAACACTGCATATTCTACTGCTCTCAACCTTCACCTCTTCCCTACCTCCCCTCAATATCCTCTAGTAATCACTGGGGGTTTCTCATATGCCCTCCTCTTGAAACCAGGGAAGAGCACAGCATTTCTTTCTCTGGCCTAATAATACTGGTTTGGAGAACACTGTAACAAAACAATGAAGGATAGAGAAAAGAGAAGAAAAAGGTTCTATGTTTTTCTGCCTGATTGGCCTCCCTCATGACCTGACGGCTCCCCACTCTTGCTCCTGCCTCTGTTCTTCACTGTGTTCATTTTGAGTGGGTTGAATACCTGGGTATTGCAATCTTACCTTTCAAAGTTTTCTATTGCAAAATATCCTCACTGGACTAAATTAGCTACAGGAGTCCATCAATTTTTTAACTGGGGTTCAACTCAAGCCCGCACTGATATCAATATCTTGACCTAAACCATTAAAACAGCTAGTTATTTTACCAGCAAAACGGGTTTATTTCAGAACAGCAAAGAATTGCAGTTTGGGACATGCAATCTATGGTGACCACAGACAAGTCCAGGGAAGGAAGCCGAGGAGTGCTGTGTTATAGAGGAGAAGGGGGAGTTCAGAGGCACTATTATAAAACAAAGTGTTCAATGGAAGTAACTAGGAGCTCGAAGTGTCCTGGCATTTCATTGGCTGAAATGTGACAGTCTCTCATTAGCTGGGCTGTTGCCAGGTGAGGGGAATACCTCCTGCTGGGTAGTAAAGTAGTAACCTTGTTACTTGTTGGAGATGGAACAGTACCTTTCTTCCTGTTGGTAATGCAATTGACGTTGACTGGTAAGTGATGTTTTTGTTCATCAATTTCCACAATTTCTTTTTACATTCTCATTGTACTTCCCCAATCCCCAAATGCTTTATCATATACTGTCTTGCATAGGCTTCCATTTATCTTTGTTATTCATGTTCGCCAAACCAGACTGTAAGCTCTCTGTTGGCAGGAGTCTTGTCTTTTGTTGTTGTTGTTTGGTTATTACTACCTCTTCTTACCCTGCCCCCATCCTCAAGCACTTAGCAAGGTTTAAACATAGTCAGTAGGCTTTAGGCCATTCTTGGGAAACTGAATTGAATATATACCCAGCAGATAAAGTCTACCACTTACTATCCCAATTTCCCTAAAATTGAAATTGACTCAGAAAAAGTTTACGTAATGAAACTCTTATTCCTGGATTTATGGATGCTGTTACACTGAATCCTGGAACCATACGAATCTCAACAGTGCTTTTTAAAACTTCCTATTCTCAGACTCCTCCCCTGGAAGATTCTGTTTCCTGTAAATGAGCTGGTATAGATCCTGGGAATGTGTACCTTTAACAAGCATCCCAGGAATTCTGGTTTGTAGCCAAGTTTGAGAAACACTGTGCCAACCAAGATAAGCTTATATCTGGGAAACCCTAAAAAAAAAAAAAAAGTATTTTTCTCATTCAAAATAATTTATGTCATTCACAATCAAGCTTAAAGGAAATTGCAGATATTTCTATAATGCAAGGCCCTTAATGCAATTATTAAAGAACTCTAAAGATCAATTAGAAAGAGAAAAACAAATATATAATATCGCTTATATGTGGAATCTAGAAAAATGGTACAGATGAACTTATTTGCAGAACAGAAATAGAGACACAGATGTAGAGAACAAACTTATGGATACCAAGGGGGGATGAGGGGTGGTGGGATGAATTGGGAGATTGGGATTGATATATATACACTACTATGTATAAAATATGTAACTAATGAGAACCTACTGTATAGCGCAGGGAACTCTACTCAATGCTCTGTGGTGATCTAAATGGGAAGGAAATCTAAAAAAGGGGATCTATGTATATGTACAGCTGATTCACTTTGCTGTACAGCAGAAACTAACACAACAGTGCAAAGCAACTAGACTCCAATAAGTTAAAAAAATTTTTTTAACAATTAATTTTCAAAGGGTTTAAACTAATTTTATCTTTTCATCTGTTTTTCTATACACTCTTCCATCCATCTATTTGTCTCCGTACTTTTATCTGACTACTTACTCACCTACCTATCTACATCCTACATATCTATTACTAACATTGTTGATTTAAGGCATTCCTGAACAAATAGTTTATCCTTTCTAAGTTAAGTATATGCTAGAAGTCAAAACCAAAATTTTTATAAAAACTACTTTGACCTAGAAGGTATAAGAATTACTTCTTATTTAACTGAATTTTTCCTTTGGATTGAAATAGCTCTTGAAAATTTCTCTTGGGAATCTGAGTTGTTTGTTGCCTTTTCTTATGAGTAATTTACTAAGCAGTTCTTGTGATTAGAAATATTTACTTGCTACTGATTCTAAAGCTTCATTTTCTCATTGTTATCACTGGGTCTTCTATCTATGTGTTTTTGTTCTATGCTAAATACCTCCTCTTTTCCCTTAATGCTTATCTTTCACAAGTAAAACTAAACTGAAAACCTCCTTCTTCTTAGTTATTGCTCAGTCCATATTGAAAATGTTGAACAATTTGATTCACTAGTTCATCTATTTCCTTAACCCATTTAAGCCTATTTGCTCATTTGCCTGCTCCTTTCAACATATTTTGCAGTTCTGATCCTCTGCTACTTGAAACTGAAGAGATGTGATTTTATTGGGTTTCCATATGAAAGGGATTATCAACTTCAGGATGTGAAATATCTGTGCAGAACCAAAATAACACTGTCCTTTCTCCATCTATAGTGTTTGGCTGGCTCTTCATTTTTCAGTCATCAGAACCTGCATTTGACTTACCAGTTTTGCTTTTTTGACTCTCTAGGACTCTGAATTTGAATATTGCCATTGGGGCACAAAGCTAAAGGATCTAATGTATAAATATCCAGTTAGGGATTTTCCCCAAATTTGCTGTTTATTGTTGCAATTATAGAAAATGCAAGTTGATTTCTGAGTAGGACTCACTTGCCACTCAGTTAGGGGGCATCTAAGTGGTGGGATCTGGACAAATAGCCAATTGAGAGTGTTTATTCCAGAAATTCAAATTTGCCCATGTATCTGGAATTGGTCAAATTGAAATCTACTTGAATAAATTTTCAGTAACAAAACTCCACATAAACGAAAGTTATTAATCCATAATGAGAATTAAAACTGCCAACTGAATCACAATTCTTAGATCATCTGGTCAGTTAGGAAAACCAGAATGAAAAGGCAAAATAGAAATTTACTTGGCAAGAAGAGAACCATATAAACGGAATTATTGGTGGTCTAAAGGGCAAGTGTCCTTAACCCATCAGATGGAATCATTAATACTTTGGGATATTTCTGCCAATTAAACCAAAATCGTCAGGATAGGAAGGTCAGAGAATTCTTTCCTCAAATTAATGCTAGCTATTCACTAATAAATTGAGATTCCCTTTACTTCATTTCATTAACCTAGTCTTTCTTCAGATGTGTAAAACTATTGATAAGGTGTTTGCTTTCTTTGACATTATTCACCTTACCCACCATTTTCTGATCCAGACCCTTTGTTGTATACATGAAATGTATTATGTTGTACTTAGGATTCAAACCCAGATCTATCAATAAGCCCATGACTAATTTCTTTCTCTATTTAAGATACTTATTTTAAGGAAACACTACACATATCTGATTTCAGGTGTTGGCTTCATTGCTTTCATTCTTAGAGGATAAAATTATTAGGGATTTCTGGAAACATCTTTTCATTAACAGTGTAAGCTAATAATGTATGGTATGTAACTTTAATTGCCACAGAAAAAGAAAGTAAACCCTGATCAGTTTCAAAGGAAACTGGTCTTTGTGAAGTATTCAAGTAAAGGAAGAAAGTTGGGCAAACAAAGGCAGTTTCTTTTAGTAATCCATCCATGAAAATCTTGTTTTCAGGGCAACCGGGAAATGTGCTGAAGAAGGGTATCTATTATTTTTTTCTTACAATTTTCCAATAAGATTTCTACTTGGTTAACAATTCTAGCTAAGAATTGTGCATGACAATGAAATGTCATTACGTGCATAGACTAACATGAGATTGGAATGTATCCCATGGTGTAATAAAGTCTGCAGAAGTTAGTAATACAAATCAATACAAAGTGACTCTTGGATCACTTGAAGTATTACATAATGAAGTATTATGGTTTGGGGGGAACATTTGTTTTTTACATGGGTTTTCCCAAGCATTGTAGGATATAAGCTTCTGGCTACTAAATGCCACTAGCATCCTCCAGTGTTGTGACAACCAATGTCCCTAGACCACATTTGCAAATATCCTCCTGTGGGTGACGATTCTGCTCCCAGTTGACAACCACTGAAAGGAAGCAGGAGTAGTTAGTAAAGGGTACATTTCTAAAAATTCTAAAGTGAGTGCCAGGCCCATTATTTCAGAAATATTGGTAAATGAAGGCCTGTTCTAGATCTCAACTCCAGCTAATACCATGACAGAAATAAGTTAACCTTTCTGTAATCAGCTAACAAGAACTTCCTTTTCTCTTCAATGTTGAATAGCTGAGGCAATTTTCTTCATTAGGATTCTCAATCAAATGTTAATTTGAACATTACTGGTTTGGACTCAAGATCATATGTTTCCTATATGAACTCTAATTTTATGTTGATGATTAATGATTATATTAAGTACACTGTGGAATAAAGAAATTATCAAAGAACACTTTTCATTTATTTAAAAAATCTTGATTTTTCTACCATGTGTTGAGCCATATAATAGCCATTAGGGATACATTCATGTTTGAGAATAGCCCTGTCTTTGTGGAGCCTACAACTTAGCATGGAAGGCAGAATATTAACCAAATAATTACCAGGTAGTTTCTTAAGTAATGTAGAAAATGTATGTACAAAATGCTATGGGAAAATTCAGGGGGTGGTGGAAACTTGAATTAGATTTTGAGATGTGAGTAGAAGTTTGCTAGAGAGAAAATGGTTTGCAGTGAGAGAGAACTTCATGGGCAAATGTACAGAAGTATTAAACAGCAGTAGCTCAGTGAGAATAGAATAGAAAGAAATGGCAGGAAATGAGATTAAGTGATATGTGTGCATTCAAAGATTATGTGATAAGAAGTATGGCTCCTCCTTTTTGGTAAATATAACGTCTGCTGAGGAATTGTAGGTGACAGGGACAAGTGATTTAATTAGTATGCAGATTTTAAATCACGCTATCATGTGCATAAATCATACCTGACCCACTCAGTAAACACCTCTGAGTTTGTGTTACAGATCAAACTTTTCATGTTTTGGAAATTAGGAGGGGAAAAGTTTCTCATTGCCTGGTCTCAGTCAGCTCTGTGTCGACGGAGAATATTAAAGAGCTTTTCACAATAACCCAGAAGTTTTATTTTCTTTTTATCTTGTGATGTCTGCTGGTTTTTAAGTCCAGCTCTTTAGGTCTTTAAGATTTAGTTTTTTTTAGATGGAACGTTAAGATTTTGTTTTGCTTGAGGGACCGAGGTTACCTTGAAATTATTGTCTATATTTGCATGCACACAGTTCTCATATAAAAATAATTTTTACTTCAAAGACATTTCAAGAAATTTGAGAAGTACTTGTAAGATGACTTGAAAGATAAGGCATAAATAACTTCAATTAATTATCATGAGACCAAATGTTATCCAAGTTCATTAATAAATGAGTTCAGTGGTCCTTTTGGATTATTCAGAATGATCCAGTTTTGCTTTTTACCCCCAAAATGAAAGCATAGATTTCTCTTTGCCAGTACTTGTAATGTTCATTGTGTTTTCTCTCATTTTCTAAATTTTGTGATACCTTTCTTAATTTCTAATATGCACATCTCAATGTATTTTGTAAGCAATTTCTGTAAACCTTTCTTGCAGTAAAATTCCTTTATAGTTTAAATTAAATCTTACAGTGGGAAGAAAAAAATTCAGTGAAAAGAGCCAAGAATCTAAGCATTTCTATTGTTAACCATGAAAAATGCTTCACTTTCTGCCCTTTAATTAAAATCTACATTCCTCTTATCAGTTTTGCTTTCTGCATTTGTGCCCCAGTGAATATCCAGTTTTGTAGCTGCGAGGCTTGTGTCATAATTGGATAATAAGAAAAGGGAATAAATTTAAAACAAGGATATATTCACTTGCATAATTTGAGTTAAGGAGACCTTATTCCGTATGCATATGTACCCACCACGTGTATGTATATTGTATAAATAAGAGTGTACGTAACCCGCATTTTAACCAACTCCAGAAAGCTGTTGGAAGCTAAGGTTTCTTTTGTCGAGCAAATTGCTGATGGTCAAGGTTATAACTCTGGTGACTTTTTTAGTAATAACTGAGATGCCAATATAGTCATTGCTAAGGTCCAGACCCTGCATCATTGAGTTGGACAATTGTGGTTCTCCCTCTGAGGTAGCAGGTAATGATGCACTCAGCAGGGCTACTCTAAGATTTTTGATACTTAACTAACCAGAAAAATAGCTTCAGGCATGACTGAACAGACCACTCCCTCCTAGAAGCTAAGCCTTTTTAAGCATCACTGATACCTGAAGGGACAAACTTTTAGTGAAATTGACCATTAGGGGAGAAATGACCCATTCTTTTCTTGGACAAATAAAGGGTCTTTCATATTAGATATGGGGGCAATACTTTTCTCACCTTCCTTGTCTCTTGCTTTTTCATTTGTGGAATGTAGGGGAAGGTTTTGCTTTTCGGAATTCCAATCTTGTGCAGACTTACTGATGTATATTCATTAAAATGACCATGAATGTACTAGTTTACATAAATTCTTTAGGATTGATAATTATAACACTTATTTTATATGCTTGTTAATATTAGCATTATTAGCCTTTTATATGATGTTCTCGGAAGAGGTCAAGGATGTAAGTACCACCATTAAAGGAAGTGGAGTAAAGTTCCTGATTATTTTAATGAGTCACTGAAAAATGTCTGCTTTTCAAAGCAAGGCTATAACTTCTTTAATCAAAGACTGGTGAAGTGAAAGAAAATTACATTATCTCACTACATCACTTATCTTCGGTTCAAATGTGAAAAATGGCCTCATGAAAAAAAATGCACCAATTCTGCATTTGATGAGATGAGCAGAATTAAAAGATTTTAATTCCCAGCTCTGTCATTGACTAATTGTGTTGGAAAGGCATCTTTCTTTGTCTCTCATATAGTATACAGGTAGACAAAGCACATTTTATAATCTTCAGCTATGTATTTTAATAGAGGTAGGGATTTCTAAATTATTGCAGTTGCTATTGAAGTAAAAAAAATAAAAAGAAAAAAGAAAAGAAAAAAATCTGAAGAGTCCAGGGGGAGAAACTGAGCTGTGTTCTGGGTTAATTGATGATTGTTGGCCTTTAACCTTTGGAGAAATTCACTAAAATTGGATGGTGAAAACTAAGCGTCTTGAGTTACAGGGGGCTAAGATCAGACCTCAGTGACTGGTTACTTTGATTTAGGTGTCAAAGTTGTCTTGAGCAAGTTTCTGAGGCTTATTATCTTTATCTATAAAATTGGGACAATATCTACCTCCTAGGATTTTTATAAGGATAAACTTGAAAATATATATAAAGTATTTAGCCTCAAAGCTAATAGTGGCTATATATCTTAGAGGAATTTTATTTCTAACTATTTCCTGAAAGTGTGTAATTCCTGAGTTGAACAGAAATGTACCCTCACATGGAGTTTCTTTTGTTCAGCTTGTCTAATTATCCAGGTGTGAGTGATTTACTTTGCATAAATTCTCTAGAAACTCTTCCTCTCTCCTCATGGGACCAAAGATATACCAGAATATTTTTTAAAGGAAAGATAACAACTTTATCATTAGATAAAGTTTAATATGTCTACTTTATTTAAATGATCAAAATCTTAAAAGGTACTATGTCTACCATTATAAAAAAACTGTAATATTTATTCATTTATTATAAGAACAAATGAGCAAATAAGACTTTAGAAAAATACTTTTCTATCAAATAGCTATTGGCTTTTTTATGTTAAAAAATTCCAGTAAAGGTAACCATAAAATTATATTTAAAATCATGAAAAGATATATGCTCCAGCCTAAATTATACCAGAAAACTTCTAGATGTATGGCTCATGCAAACCCAGTACTCCAGACCCTAACTAAATATGAGTGACAAGGACAGAAGAACAATAATAAACCAACTTGCTGGGAAGAAAATTAAGGAGGATGATTCTGAAGGCCTGGCTTTAATTAAACTCTTGTAAGAGCAGAGTTGTTGGCAAGATATTCGGGACCACCTTATTAAGCACTTTGGCTCCCCTTCAAAATTTTTAAGACTTAAATTAATATATGTTTAAATAGATATTGCAACTGACACGCAACTTGCATACAATTATATTAAATTTTATTAAATGATGTTAAATGTGTGTATTATGGTTCTCTAAGAAACAGAACCAATAAAATATAGTAAAAATATGTAATATCTATGTGGACTGTATACATATGTATATGGTAATATGGAGTTGGGTCATGCCATTATGGAGACTGAGAAGTCCCAAGAACTGCAGTAGGCAAACTGAAGACCCAGGAGAACCAATGGTATAGTTTCAGTCTGAGTCTGAGGGCATGAGAAGTAGGAGAGCTAATGATGTAACGTGTAGTTGGAGACCACATCAGAAGGTGGGAGAAAAATGTCCCAGCTCAAACATAATCAGGCAGAGGGAGTGAATTCTCCCTTACTCAGCTTTTTTGTTCTATGCAGGCCTTCAAGTAATGGGATGAGGCCCATCCACAGAGGCGAGGGCAATCTGCTTTACTCATCTACTGATTCACATGTTAATCTCATCCGGAAACACCCTCACAGACACACCCATAATAGTGTTCAATGTTTAACCAAATATCTGGGCACCGCATGGCCCAATCAGCTTGACAGATAAAATTAACCATCACAAGCCCACCCCTTGCCATTTGACATCCATACACATCTTAAATCATACTCAATCTTCAAACAAAGACTATAACAAGATCATAGCTCTACCTAACAAGATATAACTATCCTGCATGTAACCAAAAACACACTACTATGGGGAGGGGGAAGGGTAAGCTGGGATGAAGTGAGAGAGTGGCATGGACATATATACACTATCAAATGTAAAATAGATAGCTAGTGGGAAGCAGCTGCATCACACAGGGAGATCAGCTAGGTGCTTTGTGACCACCTAGAGGGGTGGGATAGGGAAGGTGGGAGGGAGACACAAGAGGGAGGGGATGTTGGGATATATATATATATATATATATATATATGGTTCACTTTGTTATACAGCAGAAACTAACACACCATTGTAAAGCAATTATACTCCAATAAAGATGTTAAAAAAAAAAGTACTACTTTTCCACAAGAGTGTGCATAACACACACACACATTCGTAACAAAATAAAGGGAAAAAACTCATATAGTTCTTGTTTCTATAACTGGTCACATGGTCATGGCTGGTATTTATCTTTTCCTTCTGTTACTGTGTATTTCCTTTGCCTTCAGCAAGCATCCAAGCTGTTCATGGTTCTTTACCTGGTGGGGTGACCCAAAGTTTCATTTCTGAAGGGTCTGGGACGTTTGTAATCCTGCCTAGGTTGGGTTGTTGTAATTTTCCGTTGACCTAAGTCACAGGACGTAGTAATACTGAGAGACATCCTAAGGGATCTTCTGTATTCCAGACATAGTCATCCTTATCTCCACTGTTGAGCTGTAGTCCAGTTTCCCCTTGGGAGTCAGGATCATTCACCCCAGCTATTACAGTAACTTCCTTCTTTGCCTGTTAAGAGGCATGTAGAGTCCAAAGTGGTTGGGTAGCAATCTTAACTTCCAGTTCAATGGAGTCATTGTTGTGTCTCTTGGTGAAAGCATTTCTCCTTTGGGAACTGAGATTTCTAGGCAAGCAAGCATAATGTCACAGGAACAGGAAGCAAAAATGTTGCTAGTGGGTCACTAAGGTAATAGTGAGCAGTGCCCATTTCTACCCCTTGACTCCTGGACCTATGAATCTGGCTATGGGAGAAATAGCACCATGTATTGGACACTGGTTCAGAACATACGCCGCTTTCTGGAGAACCTTTCCCCCAACCTGCAAGGTATTGCCAGCTATCTGACACTCTTACTGAGTTTTCAAAAGGTCCCTCTATCAAGCTACCTGCTTCAGGATTGTGGCTGACATGGTAAGCCCAGTGAATTCCATGAGCACAAGCCCATTGTCACACTTCTTTCCTTGTGAAGTGAGTTCCTTGACCAGAAGCAATGCTGTGTGGAATATTTTGATGACAGATAAGGCATTCTATAAGTCCACAGATGGCAGTTTTGACAGAAGTATAGCATGAAGGGAAGGCAAATCTGTATCCAGAGTGTCTATTCCAGTAAGAACAAAATGCTGCTTCTTCCACGGTAGAAGTGGTAATTAACCTGCCATCAGGTAGCTGGTTAGTTACCCTGAGAAGTGGTGCCATATGGGGATGCAGTGTTAGTCTCTGCTGCAGATAGACTGGGCACTTGGCAGTAGCTGTAGCCAAATCAGCCTCGGTAAGTGGAAATTCATGCTGCTGAGCCTGTGCATTACCTCCATCCCTGCCACCATGGCTGTTGGGTCCATGAGCCCATTGGATGATGACAAGACTGGCTGGGGAAGAAGCTGTGTAGTATCTATAGAACAGGTCATCCTATCCACTTTATTATTAAAATCCTCCTCTGCTGAGGTGACCCTTTGGTAAACATTCACATGGGACACAAATATCTTCATGGTTTTGCCCAGAGAGTTCTATCCACTTACCTCTTTCACAAATTTCCTTGTTCTCAATTTTTCAACCATATTCTTTTCAAGTCCCTGACCTTCCAGCCAAACTACTGGCCACAGCCCATGAATTAGTATGTAATTGCACATCTTGCCACTTCTCATTCCAAGCAAAGTGAAAAATCAGGGTTCAAAGGTCTGCCATCTGGGAGGATTTTCCTTCACCATTGTCCTTCAGGGATGTCCCAGAAAGGGACTACAGTGTTTTAACTGTCCACTTTTGGGTGGTGCCTTCATATTGTGCATAACCATCTGCAATCCAGGCCCAAGTCTTCTCTTCCTCTGTCAACTGAGCTTAGAGAACTCACCATGAGGCCATAGATGCAGACAGGGAGTGAGAAGACAGTGTAGCAGGAGTGGGAACCCTGGGCATTTGGGCCACCTGTTTATGTAACTTACACATTCAGAGCCTTCTTGGGCCTGATCATGTATATACTGCTTCCGTTGGATGATGAAATGTTTCTGTGCACACCCAGCTTTCTGGTTTGGTGGGTCAGATAACACCCAGTTCGTGATGGGCAGCTCAGGTCACACGGTAAGTTGGTGGCCGATGGTTAAGTGTTTAGTTGCTATTAAGGCCCAGTAGCAGGCCAAGAGCTGTTTCTCAAAAGGAGAGTAGTTTTTTGCAATAGATGACATGGCTTTGTTCCAAAATCCTAAGAGCCTGCGCTGGGATTCACCTATAGGGGTCTGTCAACGACTCCAAACACCATCCCCATTTGCCACTTATGCTTCACACACCACTGGATCTGTTGGGTCCTGTGGATAAGTGGCAGAAGAGCTTGCACAGCAGCCTGGACCTGTTGTAGAGCCTTTTCTTATTCTAATTCCTACTTAAAAATAGCAGCTTTGGGGGTCATTTGGTAAACCTGCCAGAGTAACACACCCAAGTGAGGAATATATTGCCTTCAGAATCCAAAGAGCCTCACCAGGCATTTGACCTCTTTTTTTGGTTGAGGGAGGGGCCAGATGCAACAACTTATCTTTCAGTTTATAATGGATATCTCAGTATACCCCATGCCACTAGATCCCTAGAAATTTTACTGAAAGAGGAGTCTCCTGAATTTTCGTTGCCTTTATTTTCCATCCTCTGACACACAAATGTCTTACCAATAAGTCTAAGAGGAGTTGCTGCTTCTTGCTCACTAGATTCAGTCTGCATAATGTCATCAGAATAAGGGACCAGTGTGATATCAGGGTATCCCTGTGAACTGAAGTATGAATTGGGGCTGGAGAATCGATATATCCATGAGGTATAATAGCAAAGTTGTATTGCTGGCCTTACCAACTGAAACCAAACTGCTTCTGGTTGACAGGTATGGAGAAAAAAAAAGCATTTGCCAGATCAATAGCTACATACCAGGTACCAAAGGATGCATTAATTTTCTCAAGCAACGAAACCAACTCTGGTACAGCAGAGCTGCCATTGGAGTCATCACCGGGTTAAGTTTATGGTAACCCACTGTTATTCTCCAAAATCCATCTGTCTTCTGCACAGACCAAATAGAATTGAATGGGGATGTGGTGGTAATAGCCACCCCTGCACCCTTCAAATCCTTGATGGTGCCACTAATATCTGAAATCTTCCTAGAAATACAGTATTGCTTTTGGTTTACTTTTTCCCTAGGTAGAAGTAGTTCTAGTGTCATCTACTTGGCCTTTACCTCTATAATAACCCTCACTCCACAGGTCAGGGAACCAGTGTGGGGATTCTGCCATCTGTTCCAATTGTGCATTCTGGAACTGGGGAAATAACCACAGAATGGGATTGGGGAACCACTGGAGCTCACTGTGAGATATACCTAAACTAAAATTTCATTGATACCTGACCTACATAAGCCCCTACTCTTACTGGTGGACCACAGTGATGTTTTGGGTCTCCTGGAATCAGTGTCAGTTCAGAGCCAGTATCCATTAGTCCCCAAAAGGTCTGATTATTTTCTTTGCCCCAGGGCATAGTTACCTTGGCAAAAGGCTGTAGGTCCCTTTGGTGAAGGTTGGGAAAAGATTGACAGTATAAAATTTGGGCAATGTACCTGGGTCCTTCCTCAAGGGAACCTGTTCTCCCCTTCACTCAAAGAGTTCTGGGTCTGCAAACTGGCCCAATAGTGGGAAGTGAGAGGCTGTGACTTTCAATTTTTTATGATTCAGGTTAGACTTTTGTTCACTTGACATAGAACTTTTCTGCTTATAGAGATCAAGTGAGAATTATAATAGGTTTTCTATCATTTCACTCCTAGGAACAGCACAAACAACCAGCCAATGCTGTAAGTCTGGATTTCTGCTTTGACTTTGTTATCCATTACAGTAACTATGTTCACCTTGCTTTAGGCAGTTGAGCACCACCACTTGGCCCCTGCCACCCCAGGATCAAGTTACTGTCATTGCATTTAAATATCCCAATTCAGTGACTGTGCTTTTCATTGTACTTGGAAATTTTCACTACTCTCCACTGGCCTACAGAGAACAGTGATCATTCTTCAAAAATATCGGGACTCTGCTCACAAATTTGTATCTCATGGCCTGGTGTGGGTGAGTATGTCTTAAATGACAAATCCACTCTAACATCTAATCTCCATAAACCTCTCAATCCCTTCCTTTACATTAAACCAAGTCAGGTCAGGCATTTCTAGTTCACTCACTGAGGGACACCTTTTGGTCCCTATTTCAGCTAACCAACCAGATTGTTAGAGCCTTTCCTAACTCTGTGAACTACAACAATAAATGTAGAATCTCTGCTTGATGAGCCCATACTGATAAATTCAGCCTAATCCAACTTCGTTTCTTCCACCATTATACCACAACCTTAATATCTATTCCAACATACGTTCCTCAGATCTGTCTTTGTAAATTAGAAAGCTCAGATACTTCTTTTGGAGAGTACAGCACCTCTTATGGTTGTAGTTTGTACCTCACCTTTAGGGACCAGCTGGAACTTGAATCTGGTTATAGGTCTAGATTCAAAAATGGGTAGCATATCCAGAGGGAAATCAGCATTGTCTTGCTTGACAACTGCCTTAAAGGAGGCCATTACTGTTTCCTCCAGCAATGAAAGTTAATCCCGTTAAATGGGAGTGGAGAGTCTATTTATTACCCTGGGGTTGGGGAGGCCACTTCTAACTGGATGTGGGCAGGCTACTCCCACTGGGGTTGGGTTGGCCTCTTTGGCAAAGAAGATGCGTCAGAATTTAAAGTCTCAGTGTCTCCAGTTTCATCAGATTCTTCCCACATGTCCCCAATTTACAGGATCCCATTCTTTTTCAATCAATGCTGCTATTAAGTAGACACCCTGAAAGACTGGAAATTCAACTTGCCTTGTAACTCAGCCAATCACAGGATGAGATTCTGCTTTTGATTTTCAAGAAGCTCAGCCTTAAGGCTACAGGCAACAAAGGTCTCCTGCAGGGCACACATAAAAGGCTTCAGGTTATTTGTGCAGTGCTTAAACTGGGAGTTTGAATCCCTGAGCTCATCCTTTTCTTTCACCACTTTGTCCAGTGACATTGGGAGCAGCAAGCCAATCTCAGTAATTCATTAGTTTTCCTAAGATGTTCAAAAGTATCATATACCCAGTAACTCAGCTCTGTACTTCTTAATAAATGGTTAACAAGGAGTGTCCAGTGGAGATATTTTCCATACCCCTATTGGCAGATCATGCTATGTAGTATCAGTACTTTCTTTAACTACTGGAAATGTCTTTAAATCTAATCAGATTCGAGAGTCAATTCCAGAAACCCCAGAGCCAATTCAGAAAACAAACCTGAACATTCTGTTCCTGTAGAACCACTCTCAGTACCAAAATATATAGTAGTCATAGTTCTCCAGGTAAATGTGAACCAGTAGGACGGATGGATAAATGAATGAATGAATATATATAATACTGGATATATTTATATAGATTGAAATGTAAATACACAAAATCAATAATGTGATTACTTGCTTGATAATTCAAGGTGTGCAAAGACCTAAAGAGTGTTGCGTGTTTTTGGTGGATTCAGTCAGCCTCTACAAAGTGATGTGCTAGCACATTATAACTAGAAGAAACCCTGGAAATAAGTTATTTTTCTTGCCTTTAGTCATCAGACTTTATCAAAGGCTGATGGTGTGCTAGGTGCTTGACTATATAGGCCTCTGTTCTTGGGGAACTCACATTTCTGTGAAGGGAGAAAAACAACATCTAAGAAAACAATATAATTAATGAGATAATTATGGTTATGATAAGGGCTAGGAAAGAAACAGTATGATGGAAGAGAATTACTAGTAAATACCTTAGATGTTAGTGATGGGATGGACATAAGCCTTTTTGTGACAATATGTTGAGACTCAGCCGTGGGAACTTCTGGAGAACCATGTTTGAAGTTGAGGAAAAATATAAATAAAAGAAGATCAATGTGGCTGAGGGAGGGAGGGGGAAAACTTGAAATTGGCGAGAGTGAAAGCCAGTAATGCAAGACAGACCATGGTACAGAATTTGAATTTCATTCTAAAATCCACTAGTGGCTCTTGGAGGGTTTGAAGAATGGTAGTGACATGATATAATTTTTTTGTTTTGAATTTTACTTTTGAGTAGATAATAGAGCCATAGAGTGCATAAATGAAACAGTGCCAGAGGGCTCTGCTTTGTTCTTTCCCCATTTTTGTCCTGAGTTCATTTTTCTGTTTTCCATTGTCTCTGTTCTCTCATGTGCTCCCCTCAATCTTGCCTTTTTTCTTTAGTGATTTTACTTTCTTGAAAAAGAACTATCTCTTGGATTCTACCAGTTTATGTTTCGTCTCTTTTCATTGTCCAAACATCTCTTCCTTGAGTTCTTGTATTTCTTCCTTAAGAGTCTTCTTTCATGGCAATCACTTCATACATTTATTTAACTCTATGGTGAAATACTTGATAACAATTTTTACGGGTTCCATTGTGAATTTTTTTGAGAATATATTTCATCCATTAGTATTTTTTGCTGCTGCTTAACACCTTCTTCATAGAGTATCTTTATAACTGTGCTGTGTTCAGTACTGTTTTGTTACTTGTGGTTGAATCAGCTATTTGCAAGAGGTTCCTGTTTGGTGGTGTAGGTAGCTTTGCAGTTCAAAGGCTCCCCCTTCTTCTTTTCAGATTTAGACTGTTTCTTTCCTGCATAGCCAGCTTCCTTTTGGCCCTCAAAGCCTAAGGTATCCAGTAGTTTCTGCTGCCATCTCTGCGTACCCTTGTCCCTGTTCCTTCACCAGCCACAGGCTTTAAGGGCAAACATCCTTGTGGTCCAAATCAATCTTCAGTTGTAGGATATGTTTTTAGTGGCATTGTCTTTGATATGCCACTACTATTAGACATATCACCTTGACAGCTGTTCTCAGATGGCAGCCTCCTTAGACTCAGTCCTGTTTATTGCAGCTCCAGTGTCAACTTTAGATTTTACATTTCAAGGGATTCCTCACACTTAGGGGGTGTATCCATGCTGTGCTTTGTGGAATCTGTTACCTCTGAGTCTCTAGGTACTTTTCATTCAGAGCCTTCTGGGTGGCTCTGCAAGATCTTAGCCGCATTAAAATCTTAGCAGCAGTAAAATATTATTTGGAGTTGTACTTTCTGTTTCCTAATATTTCTGGAAACAGAAATTGAGTGATTTGGGGGTTTTTTAAATGTACATTTGTTTGTTTCTTTGTTCTGCTTATGCTTAATGGTCTCCAAGCGGAGTGATGAGTCGTTTTTAGGTAAACTATAACTATATGAGCTCTATAATCATGTTATATTGATATATTGATTTTCTTTTTCTCTTTTTTTTTTTATGATCCGTGTAGCTGCCAAGTGAAAAATAGATTGTGGGAGACAAGGCAGAAATAAGGAGAAGAATTTGAAATGACTTCAGTAGTCCAGGCAGCAATAATTGTGACTAAGACTACATACAGCCTGGCAGCCAGATAATAAGTCATTAGATCTGAGCTGTATTTCAAATCTGATAGGACTTGGTGGATGGAGTGGTATGTAAGGGAGAAAAAGTAATCCCGGAGTAGTCCTATTATTTTTTAGATTTGGGGGGACTAGGATAGATGGTGGTGCTATTTATTGAGGGTTCATTTTGGATGTACCATTTTAGCATGTTGGATAATATTTTAAGACATCTGAGAAGAAATGGCAAATCTGAAACTAAAGTTGATAGTTGTAGACTGGAGATGTACATTTGAGTATCAATAAATTACAGATGGCATTTTAAATAGGACATTTGATGAAATCATATTTAGAGAGAGTTTAATGACTATCAAGGCCCCCAAACCAAACCCTAAAGGACACCAACATTTAAAAATAAAGAAAATAAAGAAGCCAGCAAAGGAGAATTGAAGAGAAGCAGCAATGAGGTGGACAGAAACCTCATTTCACTCAGAAGGAATGAGTTCTGTGACCCATGCCTCCAAGCTGTCCATCAGTGCTCTCTGAGCTTTTCTCTCAACATACTGTTCTTCTGCTCAGTGACCTAAGATAATTAATACTTCAGAAATTCACTCTTAGTGTGCAGGTCTACCTGGCAAGTAATATTAGGTTTAATTTTTCAAACTATCTGTATGTTGTTAACTTCAATTTCATATATCTAGTCCAGACCTTTTCTCAGAGCTCATATATCATCCTTTTAATTGACAGCTCTACTTGAATAGATAATAGGATTTCAAACATATTTCCATAATTATAGAGCAGACATTTAATATGGAAAATAGGTAATTATTTTCTAGTTTTTGATGATAAACCATAGTAATAAATCCCTTCCCCAATCTAAATATAAAATAAAGCATAGTTGTGCAGTGTATAATGTGCATTAATATATCTGGTATTTCCTTCGTAATATACATATTCAAGAAATAACATAATTAAATATTTCATAACCTTTTTTGTTCTTTTATCTTCTTAATCTCTTCAAAGGTTACTTATGAATAGGACAATCGTACCTTTCTTAAACAATTTTGATCAAATAATCTTCTTCTAAATAAAGGTCAGCTGCTTTATGTTTTGATATAATGAGGCAGATGCCTATTTCTGCCTTCCTCTAGATTTTGTGACTTTCAAGTTGCTTATTACTAGGGTATTTATGTTTTAAAAATATGTATGCACTAAAAGCCTTACCCACAGCTCACTGAGTTTTCTTTATGAATCTGTAGATTACTTTTCCATGGACAAGAGTATCTGCTCACATTGATATGGTATCTCTTTGGAACAAGTGTCGGCTATTGATATTCACAAAAGTGCCCATTGCAAGCAAACAGGTCAAGGTCAGCTTTGTTTTCCCCTTGAAAAGTGTATCATCCAAAGGAAGGGTAGGAGATGCTCTGGGACCTTAATGACACAAAGTACGTTCCCCTTCATGGAACAACAAACTTAAACTCAGTCTTTTCATTGAGTCAAAATATGAAAGCCTGAGTCAAAATACAAAAACTGAAAGCATTTGTAGTTTTATTACATGTGAAAAACCTGATTTATTAAAATGATAGGCTTTGACATAAAGGGATAAAAATGTATAAAGCAGTTACTAATTAATTTAAGTTGTACTTGAAAACTTTTTATCTGTCAAACCATGTAACTTCAGGAATCTAAAGAACTAGCCATAGAAATGAAAGTTGTCTAGTTGATGTACCTGAAATTGTTATCGATCTGACAGCCACAACCCATGGCATCTGCCTTCTTGCCTTAGAAAGTGTCTTTAAAGCATGCTTTTGATGAGGAGATATAATAGGGTTTAGGAAAATCACATGTATTAAACTATGTGAAAATTTCTTTTTAAGGACATTATCTCATTTTATTTTCCAATAGCTCTACCAACAGGTATAACTCAATTTATAGATTTATAGCCCATCTATGTTGACAAAATTTTGAGATGGTTTTCAATAATTCAGTCAATAAACCAGAAAATAAAATCAGGGTCGGTGGAAACATAGATGGTAAATATATAACGTGGGGAAAGATCATATGTACATAGGCAAGCTTTACATAGTTAGTAAATTTAGTAAAATAAGTTACTAACATTAGGCTGTATATTTAACTTTGAGCTCTTGGGCACTATTATAACCATACCTCTTTGACAATGGTAGAGATTGAAGTTCAGAGAAGTTACCTAATTTGCCCAAGGGCACAATGGTAAAGTGGCAGAGATGAGTAGTAGGGCTGAGATCTGAGCAGTACGTCTGAAATCTGATCTTCGATTTCAAGTCTTGATTCCTTAGATCTATGCTTTTTCTCTCACAGTGTGCTGAGGAGTTTTCATTCTACATATATCTTTCCTTGTTTGCTCAATTTCTTTTTACTCCCAAAATGCAAATTTCCCTGAAAGCCCCTTGGAGGTGTGATGCATTAACAAATTTTGTTGCCTTTGACTCTTTCCAGCTGAAGGACTCACCCTCCTAGACGGTGGGTTAGTAACCTACTATCACTGGAATCTGTGAATGAGGATGTATTTAGGGCCTCTGCCCTCCAGCATCAGATTATTATGTGGATAGAACTAATATATATGAAACCACTGTAGAACAATTACCAGCTGAACTTTTATTTATGCTTCTATAAGTATAATCCCTCTGTCATTTGCTTTTTCAGCCTTAGATCCTCCTTCTTGCCTACATTATATCCAGTTCATGAAATAGTTATTAAGCATATACTTTCTATGCTAGCATTTGGGGGAGATAAAAGAGATGTTGGTGAGATACAGCCTTTACTTTTAAGGACCATAAGTCTCTTGCCAGTGATAAGCCAAGTGCAAGCATATAAAGTGGGAGGTTAAGTGCATAAAAGAAACAAAATGCAGTAGAGATTTCACGGGAGAAAATGTCCAGAAGAGGACCTCAAAAGCTTTATGACCCAGGCGGGTATTTTCTCTAGGCCTTGAACAGTGTGGGCAAAATACATGGCATCTGTAACCACTCAAAGTCACACCTTGGTCACTAATCAATCATGGATTTGATTTTTCTGAATCTAAAAGTGACTTTAAAATCTTTTCCTATACATTAACCCCCTAAAACCCTGTCCGTTTACTAGAGTTGGCAACAGAGAGCAAACTCATTTGCTTTTTGTAATCTTCATTATGAGGAGATATGGAGGAAGGTGGGGATGGATGGAAAATGAGAGGATGGAAGAGATAAGGAAGAAACATCAGCAAAGGCAAAAATGGGAAAGCATAGACATATTTGCGGAATTCCAAATATACCAGGTTGGCTATTGTGCAGGCTCTAATTGGAAAGAAAGTATTGAAACAAATATAGATATGGGCCATATTTTGGAAGTGGCTTCATAGGGACATATATGCATAAACTTTCTTCTGTAGCCAAACTGGACTACGTCTCAGAATCTAAACTTTTTCCATCTCTGCACATTTGGTCCACGATATCGGCCAGCAGGAATAATATCTTACTCTGCTGAATTATCCCAAGTTCTGGGCAAACTAGTTTTAAGATAACTCCCCCACCTTTTAATTTCCATATCATAGCACAAACTATAGTTTATTTTTAAATGACTTTTATAATGTGCTTTCTGATACTGTTGGTTTTATTAGCATGTGTATGTGGCCTGTTTTTCCAGCTAGACTGTAAATTCCTAGGGGTAGGAACAATACCCTATTTTTATAGACACTTCTAAAAGATTATTGTCATTGGACACATGGTGAGAGATTCACAAAAGCTTGACTTGCATTTAGATCAGGAAGAAAAAGAACTAAGTTTAGCAAGGCTGGCAGTGCCTCGTAACATACCCCTTCTAGGTGGAAGCTTAAATACCTTCTACAGTCTCACAGCTAGAGGGAGAATCGAATAACAGACTTCTGGGTGGCTGACCTTCTTGAATCCAAAAGTAACACAGTCATAGCAGAACAAATACAGTTGAATCAGAAAATAAGCAGCACGTTTCAGAAATCTGATGAGGAGTCTTAAGATCTATTTTAGAGGGTCTGAAGTTCAAACTAGCAGTTAAAATGGAGGCACAACTCTAAATCTAGAAAGGTCCTCTATTACCCATGGGAATCAAAGTCAGAATTGACAAAATCCCCAAGAGGCTGAAGATCAATAAATATATTTATGGGACCCTGAAACACATGAAGTAGGAAGAGGTTATTCTGTGACTTCTTGCATTTTAAGGGGAAAAAAAAAGTCAACTCAGGTAGAAGTCCATGGGAACATCAGTTATTATACCACAAATATTCATATGTTCTGGGTCAAATTAAAGATCTCTTTGGAGTTATTTCTCACTCTATAAAAAGAAAAGCACATTTTTCTCTTATCTGCTTTTTTATTTTCCAAGTATTGTATTATGAAGATATTGAATTTTCTAAACCAAAAGTAAACTTATAATAAAAATAAAAACTTATGACTTATTTTTTTCAATCACCAGAAATATCTGTACACCAAATATCTGTACATTTCAGCAATGAAAATTTCCAAATTTGCAATCGGACAACTAATAGAAACTAATTGGCTATTTAAGTTTTTCTTTTTCCCCCATATTGCCTTAGTTCAGGCAACTGATGAGTCATAGCTTACCAGCAGACAGGTAAAGTGCATTTGGGAAGAGTCAGGGAAATGGTCCTAAATCCATTCACCTAGAGAGGATCTGGCCTATTCTGGGGACTGATAGGACAGATAGGGATGGATAAGCTGTTCCAAGAGTCTGACCAAGAGTGTCCACTTGGGTATCTCTCGTTGGATGAGTGCCTGGACCCTGTTCTAGAATTCAGGACACTGGGAGGAGTGAGGCAGGGCCCCAAGGTTTTTAGAGTACTAAGTTACATAATGGAACAAGAACCACACATGAGGAACAAAGGGAATTCTGTCATCTGGCTTGCCTTGTGGTTGGTGACAGCTGTATGTCACCAGAGTTCACTGTCAGCACTGGCTCAGCCCCAGGTCAGAATAATAGAGATGTTGAGTCCAGGAGACCAATAGCCTGCTTTGGAATGTCACATCCCAGGAGGAATAAATTGCTCTTAAAAAACCCTTGCCCAAATTTGGCTGAGACTTTATAAATATTTACTCCTTAACTTAGGTCTAGTCTTAGAACTATGTGCTTTAGTAAGTAGGGAACTAAGAAAAACAAAGCCAGGGACATATGATGGGGCTGATATTTACCTCATACACATAAGAGAAATGCTAATTTGTTTGGTGTTTGATGACACATTTTAATTTGGGCACAGTGATAATCACCAATACCAACCAGTGCTATTTTCAACTTATATTTTTTTCACCTGAGAAAAATTTTGATAGAAAGATCCCTTACTGAGGAGTCAGAAAACCTTGGTCCTGGTGTCTGTTTTGTCACTCACAACCTGGGTCTATTTGTACAAGTCCCTTTCCCTCTCTGATCTTCCTTCATCTGTGAAATAAAAGGGTTGAGCCAGATAATCGCCATGGGTACTTTTTCATCAATCATCCCAGGAATCTTTTAAGCAAGACTGACATCTGACTAGAGCTTTTCAGAATATTTAATAAAGCACTGCCTTGTTGGATTTTACACATGGAGGTTTGGGATGGTATAAATCTGATTAGATTGTTCAAATGGAGACCCCTAATGAAAACGCTGTATGACTGAAGTCTCTCTCTTGAGTTTCGAAGAATCATACTTTCTCTGCATTTCTTCCCACCTTTTTGTCTGATCCAGGTTTCTTCACTCTCTTCCAGTCTAGCATTCTTTCTTTCAGCCTCCTAATTTATCTAATTAGAGTTCACAGCAACAGGGGCATTAACAATACACAATAATAATAATAACAATAACACACAGGTGCCTACACATACACTCATGCAATCTTTTTTTTAACATTTTAATTGGAGTATAATTGCTTTAAAATGGTGTGTTAGTTTCTGCTTTATAACAAAGTGAATCAGCTATATATATACATATATCCCCATATCTCCTCCCTCTTGCGTCTCCCTCCCACCCTCCATATCCCACCCTTCTAGGTGGTCACAAAGCACCGAGTTGATCTCCCTGTGCTATGTGGCTGCTTCCCACTAGCTATCTGTTTTACATTGGGTAGTATATATATGTCCATGCCACTCTCTCACTTCGTCCCAGCTTACCTTTCCCCCTCCCCATGTCCTCAAGTCCATTCACTACATCTGCATCTTTATTCCTGTCCTGCCCCTAAGTTCCTCAGAACCTTTTTTTTTTAGACTCCATAGATATGTGTGTTAGCATATGGTATTTGTTTTTCTCCTTCTGACTTACTTCACTCTATATGACAGACTCTAGATCTATCCACCTTACTGCAAATAACTCAATTCATTTCTTTTTATGGCTGAGTAATAGTCCATTGTATATATGTGCCACGTCTTCTTTATTCATTCATCTGATTGATGGACACTTAGGTTGCTTCCGTTGTCCTGGCTGTTGTAAATACAGCTGCAACGAACATTGTGGTACATGATTCTTTTTGAATATGGTTTTCTCAGGGTATATGCCCAGTAGTGGGATTGCTGGATTGTATGGTAGTTCTATTGTTAGTTTTTTACGGAACCTCCATACTGTTCTCCATAGTGGCTGTACAATTTACATTCCCACCAACAGTGCAAGAGGGTTCCCTTTTCTCCACACCCTCTCCAGCATTTATTGTGTGTAGATTTTTTGATGATGGCCATTCTGACTGGTGTGAGGTGATACCTCATTGTAGTTTCGACTTGCCTTTCTCTAATGATTAGTGATGTTGAGCATCCTTTCATGTGTTTGTTGGCAAACTGTATATCTTCTTTGGAGAAATGGCTATTTAGGTCTTCTGCCCGTTTTTGGATTAGGTTGTTTGTTTTTTTCATATTGAGCTTCATGAGCTGCTTGTAAATTTTGGAAATTAATCCTTTGTCAGTTGCTTCACTTGCAAATATTTTCTCCCACTCTGAGGGTTGTCTTTTCGTCTTCTTTATGGTTTCCTTGGCTGTGCAAAAGCTTTTAAGTTTCATTAGGTCCCATTTGTTTGTTTTTGTTTTTATTTCCGTTTCTCTAGGAGTTGGGTCAAAAAGGATCTTGCTGTGATTTATGTCATAGAGATAAGCCGATGTTTTCCTCTAAGAGTTTGATAGTGTGTGAGAGTAGACCACCTTGTCTTGTTCCTGATCTTAGAGGAAATGGTTTCTGTTTTTCACCATTGAGAATGATGTTGGCTGTGGGTTTGTCATATATGTCCTTTATTATGTTGAGGTAAGTTCCCTCTATGCCTATGAGGGTTTTTATCATAAATAGGTGTTGAATTTTGTTGAAAGCTTTTTCTACATCTATTGAGATGATCATATGGTTTTCTCCTTCAATTTTTTAATATGGTTTATCACATTGATTGATTTCCATATATTGAAGCATCCTTGCATTCCTGAGATAAACCCCACTTGATCATGGTGTATGATCCTTTTAATGTGCTGTTGGATTCTGTTTGCTAGTATTTTGTTCAGGATTTTTGCATCTATGTTCATCGGTGACATTGACCTATAGTTTTCTGTCTTTGTGACATCTTTGTCTGGTTTTGGTATAAGGGTGATGGTGGCCTCGTAGAATGAGTTTGGGAGTATTCCTCCCTCTGTAATATTTTAGAAGAGTTTGAGAAGGATAGGTGTTAGCTCTTCTCTAAATATTTGATAGAATTCACCTGTGAAGCCATCTGGTCCTGGGCTTTTGTTTGTTGGAAGAGTTTTAATCACAGTCTCAATTTCAGTGCTTGTGATTGGTCTGTTTATATTTTCTGTTTCTTCCTGCTTTAGACTCAGAAGGTTATGCTTTTGTAAGAATTTGTCCATTTCTTCCAGGTTGTCCTTTTTATTGGCATACAGTTGTTTGTAGTAATCTCTCATGATCCTTTTTCTTTCTGCAGTGTCCGTTCTTACCTCTCCTTTTTCATTTCTAATTCTATTGATTTGAATCTTCTCCCTTTTTTTTCTTGATCCATCTGGCTAATGGTTTATCAATTTTGTGTTTCTTCTCAAAGAACCAGCTTTTAGTTTTATTGATCTTTGTTATTGTTTCCTTCATTTCTTCTACATTTACTTCTGATCTGATCTTTGTGGTTTCTTTCCTTCTGCTAACTTTGGGGGTTTTTTTGTTCTTCTTTCTCTAATTGCTTTAGGTGTAAGTTTAGGTTGTTTATTTGAGATGTTTCTTGTTTCTTGAGGTAGTATTGTATTGTTATAAACTTCCCTCTTAGAAATGCTTTTGCTGTATCCCATAGGTTTTGGGTCGTCGTGTTTTCATTGTCATTTGTTTCTAGGTATGTTTTGATTTCCTCTTTGATTTCTTCAGTGATCTCTTGGTTATTTAGTAGTGTATTGTTTAGCCTCCATGTGTTTGTATTTTTTACAGATTTTTTCCTGTAATTGATACCCAGTCTCATAGTGTTGTGGTCAGAAAAGATACTTGGTATGATTTCAATTTTCATAAATTTACCAAGGCTTAATTTGTGACCCATTCTCTATCCTGGAGAATGTTCCATGAGCACTTGAGAAGAGAGTGTATTCTGTTGTTTTTGGATGGAATGTCCTATAAATATCAATTAAGTCCATCTTTTTTAATGTATCATTTTAAAGCTCATGTTTCCTTATTTATTTTCACTTTGGATGATCTGTCCATTTGTGAAAGTGGGGTGTTAAAGTCTCCTACTGTGATTGTGTTACTGTCGATTTTCCCTTTTATGGCTGTTAGTATTTGCCTTATGTATTGAGGTGTGCCTATGTTGGTTGCATAAATATTTACATTTGTTATATCTTCTTCTTGGATTGACCCCTTGATCATTCTGTAGTGTCCTTCTTTGTCTCTTGTAATAGTCTTTGTTTTAAAGTCTATTTTGTCTGATATGAGAATTGCTACTCCAGCTTTCTTTTGATTTCCATTTGCATGGAATATCTTTTTCCATCCCATCATTTTCAGTCTGTATGTGTCCCTAGGTCTGAAGTGGGTCTCTTGTAGACAGCATATATATGGGTCTTGTTTCTGTATCCATTCAGCCACTCTGTGTCTTTTGGTGGGAGCATTTAATCCATTTACATTTAATGTAGTTATCAGTATGTATGTTCCTATTACCATTTTCTTAATTGTTTTGGGTTTGTTATTGTAGGTCTTTTCCTTCTCGTGTTTCCTACCTAGAGAAGTTCCTTCAGCATTTGTTGTGAAGCTGGTTTGGTGGTGCTGAATTCTCTTAGCTTTTGCTTGTCTGTAAAGGTTTTAATTTCTTTGTAGAATCTTAATGAGATCCTGATAGATAGAGTAATCTTGGTTGTAGGTTTTTCCCTTTCATCACTTTAAATATGTCCTGCCACCCCCTTCTGGCTTGCAGAGCTTCTGCTGAAAGATCAGCTGTTAATCTTATGGGGATTCCCTTGTATGTTATTTGTTGTTTTTCCCTTGCTGCTTTTAATATTTTTTCTTTGTATTTAATCTTTCATAGTTTGATTAATATGTGTCTTGGCATGTTTCTCCTTGGATTTATCCTGTATTGGACTCTCTGTGCTTCCTGGACTTGATTGACAATTTCCTTTCCCATATTATGGATGTTTTCAACTCTAATCTCTTTAGATATTTTCTCAGACCCTTTCTTTTTCTCTTCTTCTTCTGGGACCCCTGTAATTCAAATGTTGGTGCGTTTAATGTTGTCCCAGAGGTCTCTGAGACTGTCCTCAATTCTTTTCATTGTTTTTTCTTTATTCTGCTCTGTGATAGTTATTTCCACTATTTTATCTTCCAGGTCACTTATGCGTTCTTCTGCCTCAGTTATTCTGCTATTGATCCCTCCTAGAGAGTTTTAAATTTCATTTATTGTGCTGTTCATCATTGTTTGTTTGCTCTTTAGTTCTTCTAGGTCACTGTTAAACGTTTCTTGTATTTTCTCCATTCTGTTTTCAAGATTTTGGATCATCTTTACTATCATTATTCTGAATTCTTTTTCGGGTAGACTGCCTATTTCCGCCTCATTTGTTTGGTCTGATGGGTTTTTACCTTGCTCCTTCATCCGCTGTGTGTTTTCTCTGTCTTCTCATTTTGTTTAATTTTCTGTGTTTGGGGTCTCCTTTTTGCAGGCTGCAGGTTTGTATTTCCCATTGTTTTCGGTGTCTGCCCCCTGTGGCTAAGGTTGGTTCAGTGAGTTGTATAGGCTTCCTAGTGCAGGGGACTGGTTCCTGTGTTCTGGTGGATGAGGCTAGACCTTGTCTTTCTAGTGGTCAGGACCATGTCCTGTGGTGTGTTTTGGGGTGACTGTAACCTTATTTTGATTTTAGACCGTCTCTCTACTAATGGGTGGGGTTGTGTTCCTGTCTTGCTAGTTGTTTGGCATAGGGTGTCCAACACTGTAGCTTGCTGGTCGTTGAGTGGAGCTGGGTCTTAGCACTGAGATGGAGATCTCTGGGAGAGCTTTTGCCATTTGATATTATGTGGAGCCGGGAGGTCTCTGGCGGACCAGTGTCCTGAACTCAGCTCTCCCACTTCAGAGGCACAGATCTGACTCCTGGCCAGAGCACCAACACCCTGTCAGCCCCACAGCTCAGAAGAAAAGGGAGGAAAAAAAGAAAGAAAGAAAAAATAAAATAAAATAAAGGTATTAAAATAAAAATTTTTTACATGTATTAAAAATTAAAACGTAATAAAAAAAAGGAAAGAAGAGAGCAACCAAACCAAAAAACAAATCCACCAATGATAACAAGAGCTAAAAGGTGTACTAAAACAAAACAAAACAAAATGGATAGACACAGCTCTAGGTAAAAGCAAATGGTATACAGACAAAATCACACGAAGAAGCAAACACATACAGACTCACAAAAAGAGAAAAAGGAAAAAAGTATATATAAAAAAAAAGGAAGAGAGCCACCGAATCAATAAACAAATCTACCAATGATAATAAACTCTAAATACTAAACCAAGATAAACATAAAACCAGAAACAAATTAGATGCAGAAAGCAAACCCCAAGTCTACAGTTGCTTCCAAGGTCTACTGCCTCAGTTGGAATGATTTGTTAGTCTATTCAGGCATTCCACAGATGCAGGGTACATCAAGTTGATTGTGGAGATTTAATCCGCTGGTCCTGAGGCTGCTGGGAGAGATTTCCCCTTCTCTTCTTTACTTGCACAGCTCCTGGGGTTCAGCTTTGGATTTGGCCCCCTCTCTGCATGTAGATCACCTGAGGGCATGTTTTGGGAAGTCTGAGGTCTGCCAGCCTTCAGTAGGTGTTCTGTAAGAGTTGTTCCACATGTAGATGTATTTCTGACATATTTGTGGGGAGGAAGGTGATCTCTATGTCTTACTCCTCTGCTACCTTTTTTTTTTTTTTTTGCCGTACGCAGGCCTCTCACTGTTGTGGCCTCTCCCGTTGCGGAGCAACAGGCTCCGGATGTGCAGGCTCAGCGGCCATGGCTCACAGGCTTAGCCACTCCGTGGCATGTGGGATCTTCCTGGACCGGGGCACGAACCCGTGTCCCCTGCATCAGCAGGTGGACTCTCAACCACTGCGCCACCAGGGAGGCCCCTCCTCTGCAATCTTGAAGGTCTCCTTGCATTCCTTATCCTTAGGTGTCTTGTCTGATCATCCTTGACATGGCCTCCCTCTGTCTCCTAACTCTGTGTCTATGGCATTATGACTATTAAGTACTCTTTGGTGCACTGTCTATGTCTCCTCTCCAAAGAAAGTTCCTCAGGGTAGTATATAGTCCAGCTTTTGCAAATCAAGCATTACAGTTTTCAGTTACAAAAGTAGAACTCTTTCCACAGCTACTTTGTTCAGTTGACTGGATTCCAGTAATATAGCTCAAGAATTGAGAGTGAGACTCTGGAATCTGGATGCAAGGTTTTGATCTTGGATCTACAACTTTCTAGCTGCCAAGCACATTTCTGTGCCTCATTTTCCTCACCTGTAAAACAGGGGTTAAAAATAGTATCCACCTCACAGGGTTGTTGTGAGCATAAATGCCTTGCAATTGTGCCAGGCACTACGTAATTACTCAATGCATTCTTGTTTAAAATAACAAGAAGCTTTAGAATAGTTCTTTTCCACTGATACATGCTGAGCACCCCTTTGACTCAGCCAAAAGTTTCCTTACTGAAGTTATAGTTAAGAAAGTATGGATAAAGGGAAGCGAGCACCATGAAGTAAGAAATAGAGTTTGGGCATCTTTTTTAGTTATCTATTATTGTATACCAGACATCTCCAAATCTTAGTGGCTTAGTACATGTCCATTTTTTGCCCATAATTCAGCAGTCTGGGCAGGGCTTAATAGGAATGGCTTATCTCTGCTTCATATGGTGTGTGTTCCGGAAGCTTGACTGGGGCTGTGCAATCTCTCATCCTCCAGGGCCTCTTTAAAATAGTTATACTTTACATAGTGACTGTCTTCCAAGGGTGAAAGCAAACACTATAAAGCTTCTTAAGGGTCGGCCTCCAAAGTCCCAATGCATCACTTATATATATTCTATTGGCCAAAGCTGTGCCAAAGCCATCCCAGATTCAAGGGAGGAGACCTTAGTCTCCACTTCTAGATCAGAGCAGTGGCATGTACAGAGACTGAAGGAAGAAACTGCTAGTGGCCAGTCTTTGTAGACAGAATCAGACAGACCTGAGCTCCAATTTAAGTTCCTCCACCTAACACCTAAGGGACTTCTGTGAGTCTCCATTGCCTCATCTTTAAAATAGCTTATTTTGAGATTGTATGGAGTAATATAAAGGATGCATGTGAAGTATCTAACACAATACTTTATTCACAAGAAATGCTAAAGACCTACTTCCTTTTCTTTTCCCTTGATACCCACTCCCCCACCCTGCAACCGAAGAACAAATCAGAGTAATGGTAGAGAGCATTCTTTCTATAAAGGAGAGTAATATCTTATTCCTCACCTTGCCTGTAATGGTATTGTGATTGAACATCCCGAATATGGAGAGGTTATTCGGCTTCAAGGTGACCAAAGAAAAAACATATGCCAGCTTCTCTTGGAGGTTGGCATTGTCAAGGAGGAGCAGCTTAAGGTTCATGGATTCTAAAATGAACCTAAATACGTGGAGAATTTCTTGAATAATTTTGTTCTCTGAACCAAGTTTGGCTGCCTTGTGAAATGATTCTCTGTAGTAAACGGACTTTTCATTTATTTAATCATTCAAACTTCCATTCACATCTGCATGATTACAGAAAACATGAGGTATATAGGCTAGTAACACATAAGAAAATTGCAGTAAGATGGTAATGAAACCCCTTATTCATCTTAACATGTTTCCAATGGAAAATCTTTTGTTTTGAGTGTTTATTTGTTTATTGTTCAGTTTATTACTTTTCACTTGATTAAATTTTTTGTTGTATTAAACCATGTGTGTTGCAGCTTAACAATTAAAAAAATCTATGGGAAAAAAAAAGAAAACGAGTTCACCACTGAGCTCGTCCAGTTGAAGAGCTATTAACCATACAAACAAATTTAACACCCGAAAAAAGGAGTGCCACTGCTGTGATTTTTGATGTCACTTTCATTTAAAATTGATGTTTGTTTGTTCTGTCTGTGGTTTGTGAATGCATATGGCAAGTCTCTGCCCACAGAGAGTCACAAGCCTCTAATTGTGTGACTGCCTCTTGCTTTGAGGCACCCCCAGGGAACCCCAAAGTGAACTTAATCTCTACCTACTAGCGTGTAGTTTAAGTCAAACCATCTCAAACATGCAATTCATATTTAGGAATATCATGCAGTAATTTTCACATGGACATGGAAATAAAGGGACAGAAACATTTCTTCATTAAGGAAGATTCCCTGTAAGATGGTAAAGAACCCTCAATGGATTATCTCAATCTCCATGATCAGTCAGGATGGTCTTTCCTTTTTATAGCCATCATTTTTGGCTATGTTCTTTTGATTGAACCTCCTCCAAATACCCTGACAGATAGTACTCTTCTATGGTCCTTCCAGGTCATTTTTATGGTGGCCACAGCTCATAAAATACAGGCATGTAGAATTTTGAATCTTTAGAAATGAATTTTTATTGTAACTCACTTTGCTGAGATACAGCATGTAATATGATTAACATCACATACTTTGGCTACAAAAGACTGTTTCAGAGGAGAGAGATTCTTCTGGCCTATCATCACAATTTTTCTTTTTGACGTTATTGAGCTACTTCATACTTAAGGCACTTCATTTAGGTCAGCCATCCTCAGATTAATTTGAATGATTAGAATTTAAGATCCTCTTGGTATGGAGTACAGGGGTAATGTGGTGCATACTCAATTTTCACTGGAGAGTATCAGAAATGATGGGATCAGTATGCTAGCAATTAGAGACATTTGGGGAATGTAAAAACTGAAGCTCTGGAATTGGACTTGGAAGTAACTGCTCTGTTGTCAGTGATTTGGGATCAGCCTTAGACAGCATTCTTGTCTTTTTTTTTTTTTAATTTACCTTTTTAACCATTTTTAAAACATATTTATTTTATTTATTTATTTATGTATTTTGCCTGTGCCCGGTCTTCGTTGCAGCGTGCAGGATCTTTGTTGCTGCGTGCGGGATCTTTTAGTTGTGGCATGCGGGATCTTTTAGTTTTGGCATGCAGGCTCATAGTTGTGACATGTGGACTCTTAGTTGCGGCATGCGTCTGGGATCTAGTTCCCCGACCAGGGATCAAACCTGGGGCCCCTGCGTTGGGAGCGTGGAGTCTTACCCATTGGACCACCAGGGAGGTCCCTATTGTCTTTCATTAATGTCACCATTTTTTTTTTTTTTTTTTTGCGGTACGCGAGCCTCTCACTGCTGTGGCCCCTCCCGCCGCGGAGCACAGGCTCCGGACGCGCAGCCCCAGCGGCCACAGCTCATGGGCCCAGCCGCTCCGCAGCACGTGGGATCCTCCCGGACTGGGACACGAACCCGCGCCCCCTGCATCAGCAGGCGGACTCTCAACCACTGCGCCACCAGGGAAGCCCCTAATGTCACCATTTAGTTTCATGGGTTCAGCCCACATTCTTTGTTTCCACACACCAAAAAAGGTCACTCAATTTCTTCCCCTGTATTTCTTTTCTTATTTCCCCTGAGTATGGGGCTTGGAAATCTAAGTGCACCTTAATGATCTGGAAATGAAGCCCCTTCTGTCCCAGGGATGAGACTCTGAGAAAGCCCTACAGTCACCAGCATACATTTATAAGGTTGGGTCTAACTTGGATCCAGAAAAATACTAGGGGAACCATAGACCCAGCTTCAGCACTTGGACAGATGTTTCCACCATACTCTATTTCCATAGGGCCACTGTAATATTCAACATGTAAGTGTGCTAAGAAGGGTTTTTAATATATGCTACATTTGAGCTGTTCTGTTTATAGTACCCTCTCACTTAAGTTTGTAAATATATGATATGAAATAGTTATTAATCTGAGCCATCTATTATGTATCTTTATTTGTGGAAGAAACCACATGCCCATTATTTTCTTTTAAACGAATGCATTGTCATGTTCCTTGGGCTTTTGAAAGGTCTTAAGCAATTTATTGCCCCAGTTTCCCTCTAGCACCAGGAAGCTTAAATAGCCAAATAGCCCATGGATACACACATTTCTCTCCCTCCTTCTACTCTCTCCAGTATTTTTGCTGAAGAATATATATGTACTTGACTGTATCTTCTGGCTCCACAGCTCTGGATGATCTACCAGAAGTACAACTCCCTCTGACACTGAGAGATTTGAAATGACATTCAGCAGACTGCTGGCTGCCAGCCTTCCTTCTACATGAGTATCTGTCTCATCCTATAGGTTCAGTGTGAGTCATACACAGTCCTCTGTTTTATGACACAACATGTCATCATCTTTTGAGCAATCGTCACTTACAGTGTTACTGGTATTATTTCTATTTATTTGCTACAGATTGCTGAATTGAATGAAAAGCCAGAGTGAGGACCATAGAATGAAGGCATCAGCTTTCCTTTCTTCCTGTTTCTCTCCTCCTGCATTTGCTCCACCTCCTTCTAATAGCTGGTCTGTGTCCCAGCACATCCATTGCTAATGAGTGTTAGCAGCTGCCTAGGTAGTGATCCCATTTCTCAGATAGCCAATGGGGTATTACCAATGAGGCCAGTATTTTAACTCACAAAGGGAAGAAGTTTGAGCTCTGTTTACTCAGAGGTAAATAAAAAATTATATCTGGACCATATGTGTGAAACTATTCAAAAGAGAATGAAAGAACAAGATAAATATAGTTCGTCCCTGAGGTCCTTTCTTGTCTTTTAATAGGAGTGTACAGATGGTATAATGTGTACCATTATACATGTAATATGTCTGTGCTCAAGAAAAACTTTCTTTGTTTGCAACTGTTTGATTTTGAGGTTACCAGTGATGGTAAACAACTGAAGTGCAATCCTCCATGCCTATGAAAAGAAATATCCCAAAGTCTTATCTTAGATCTTGTTCCTAAACTTTAGTGCATAATTTTAACAGGTTAATTTCAAACATATTTCTTAAAGTAATGGGGTGGAATCAGATTTCTGGAATCCAAACAGGGTTAAAACTGTCAATTTTGACCAGGGTTAATGGCTGCCAAGACATATGGGATCTTTAAGACTATTAGCAAGAAAATGCATCAAGGAATAGGCCCTGTGTCTGTAAAGCCATGCCTTGAGAGAATCCACAGTAATATGCCAGCTACAAATGACATCTCCATCGTAATGGGGATTATATTTATATTGCCAAAAATAGACCAAGACAAGGCCTATCCCATGAGATATCCCTTAATATTATTTTGCTTTTTCCATGCTAAGAATAGTAATTTTTTAAATGTCAATTTGGGAGACTCAAAGGTTACTTGTCTTTCTTTTATAAAAACGCTCATAGTTTGTTTAATTTCCATAAACAATGCAATTACTAAAGCATTCTGAGTGCCAAGTATGTGCCGGACACCACACTCTGTGCCATGAGGACTATATAAATGAGTGTACTCTGGACTAAAAGTAGGCCCTCGTATCTTCAAAAGCTATCTTTCATTCCCGAGAATGCAGCTTTGGGAAGGACACAGATGTACCAGAGAAAAGGGGGAGAGAGAGAGATAGAGAGAGGGAGAGAGAGAAAGACATTGCAGATCAGTCTGATCAGTGGAGTCAGTGCCAGAGCCAAATCTCCATTGCCCTCATGTTCACATGGAAGTAAATCTGTTTTTTACAAAATCTTTATTGAGTATAATTAACAAATAAAATTGTAAAATACTTAAAGTGTAAACCATAGTGAATTGGCATACATATGCATTGTGGAAGGATTCCCCCATTTAGTTAATCAACACATCCATCTCCTCACATACTTATCTTTTGCTGGTTTTGGTGAGGACATTTAAGTTCAACAAACTTTAATTATACAAGACAGTGGTATCAACTCTAATCACCATGTTTTACATTAGATCCTCAGACCTTAATCATCTTATAGCTGAAAGTTTGTACACTTTTACCAACTTCTCCCTATTTTCCCCACTCCCTAGCCCCTGACAATCACTTTTCTACTGTTTCTATGACTTTAACTGTTTTTTTTTTTTAGATTTGACATACAAGTGCAGGATTTCCTTCTTTCTCATGGCTGAATAATATTCCATTGTGAATTAATATTCCTTTCCATTCCATATCCTCTTTATTCATTCATTCATTGGTGGACAGCTAGATTGTTTCCACATCTTGGTTATTGTGAATAATGCTGCAATATAAATCTAAGTTTATAGTGCAATTTGTAGGTGTTTGCTTCTCCATGTTTTGTTAATTAAATTGATTTCCTTTTTGAAGACCGAATATGGTTTCCTAAGATTACTTCCTTGAAGCCAGGAGAAATAGTACTATTTTTAGTTTTAATTTTAAAACTATGAAGTGGTACCTTTCCTCTATTCAGCATTATTTAAGCCTCTTCACCTATTTGATTCAACTTTAGTCCCAATAAAAAATAAATGAGCTCAAGGATAAGAAACGAAAATATTGACAAGTAACTTAGTACTTTTTTAATGTTGAGTATGTAGCCCAAAGAGTTGAAAAAAAAAAAAAGAATAGAAAAGAAATTATATGCTATACATATATTCTGACTGATTGGATGTTTCTAATCCTAACATCAGAAAACAGACACCAGTAGGTATATATTCTACACACCCTCTTCATAACAGGTTTCTCAGGAGTAAAGAATTAACAGTAGTTGGAAATGTAACAGAACTCTCAAAAGCACATGAAATAAGCTACATACATTATAACACATAATTTGTGTTTTGTTAATACTGTGATGGTGGTATGGAAATGGAAAAGTCAAAAAAAAAAAAAAAAAAGGCTAAGTCAGTATCATTTGGAGATGGCTTGATTTTTATTCCCAGGAAGAAGTCCAGAAGGAGGAATGATTGCACAATTTTCACAATGAAACCCTGTAAAGCCACTCTTCTGTGGCATGGTGGGAACATAAGAGTTCAGGAACCAAATATATCTGATTCTTATTCCATTTAGGCCTATGTGTCTCTGGACAGTTAGAGAAAAATTCTGATTCTCTGTTTTCTCATTTACAAAATAATAGTGCTGAAATCAACCCTACAAGATGTGCATTTCAGTGAGATTTTATATTTATCTGGCACATAGTGGACTTTAAACATTTGTTATTTTCCTTCTCTTAATCCCTGTGTTTGTATATATAGCTCTCACTACAAATTCTTAACACATTTTCATAATTTGTTTTTTAAAAATGGTTGTACTGCTAATAATAATACAGTATAGCTTGTGTTTATCTTTCCGAAGAATTGCTTTAATGGCTTTTCAAACTAGTTATCTATCCCCAAAGCTGGACACTAAGAAAACACACACCACTGAATGTTTTGTGTTAAACTTTCTTCTATCTTATCTCAAGATGCTTGAAGATACTGAATTTAAGAAATTAAGTAAAGAGAAGTATCATGTGCTAGTTTTATGAGACCAGAAATTGTGTCCTCTCCTCTGATTTTTTTCCAGATAAGTCAATTCATCTGTTAGTTTATCTTCTGCCATATATAAAATGAGGATGGTGGCATTTATTTTGGCAATGCTGTGAATTTTTCAATCCTTAGGAGCTTGAAAGAGCATTAATTATTACATTTTTGTGAGATATTTATTTTTAATAGCACAAAGGCTCTATATATAATTCAGTAGTTCTGAAGTTTTCATGATGCTTTTCACTGATTCATATTCTAGTGAAGTAATGACAAGAAATTGGAGTTTTTAAGTGCCCAGTTTTTCTTTATTCACTAGTCTTTAGACGAGCTTTACTTTTTTTTTTTTCTTAAATAAAAGTCTTCTCAAAAATATATTTCATAACCCTTTGAGTATTTCTCTGAGGAACATTCTGGTAAGAGACACATTTTAGACTCTATTGTCCCATTGTCTTTCGTGGCTTTCTGTCAAGAGACCTAGCTGATGTCATTTAGATCGTCTATCTGCTGGCTGCAGTAGCTCTAAGCACAAAAAGGGCTAGTCCTTTTGTTCTGCTGGAGGTTTCATGGGAGTGCTACCAAGCCCAACAACAAAAAAGGCAGAAATGCAGAAGGCAGTAAGGATAATCAAAGATAAAGGATTTAAACTTTGAGGAGGTTAAATTCCTTTGTGAGAACAGGGAAAGAACAAAAGTCCTATAAGAGCATGTTTGGGTTATTGCCTCCATCATGTGGGTGAAATAAAACCAAAGACATTCACTAATATTCAAAAGCTACTTTCAGTTTAGTTACAGCTACATAAATTTCTCAACGAATCTGTATGCTGCTAGAAAAAAGCCTCTGCTCTGAGAGGTAGCGTATACACACTCTCTTCCTAGCATTTTTTTCCCCCATTTTTTCTTTTCCCTTTATTCTTATTTCTTTCTAGTGTGTTTTACAGAATTTGCTTTTGCTATAAATTTACAGTCTAGATTTTATTTGGGCTGGTGGACTGCAAAATTGTGTACTATTAATGTATCTAAAATATAATTTTGAGAGAAATAAGACAAAAAATTCAAGTTGAAATAGATTCTAAATAAAGCGATATAGAATGGATCTTTTTGAGTATAACGATTTGAGGGTTTGTTTTCTTTTTTAGAAAATCCAGGCAGGTTTACTTCTTACATTTTCTTCTATTCCACACAAAATACTCACTGTTGTGAGACATTAAACAATACCTCACAAAAGCACCTACATTAAGCTGACTGATCTGGGCAAGAAGAACCTTCTAAATTGAAAGAATAGGCTTTTCCCCATAAGCTGGTTTGAGCTGTCAGAAAAACAATGATGTGTTGTTTCCACTGAAATTGAACAAGGACCTACACTCATTATTAATTTTTTTCCATTTTAAATCTCAGATTGCTGAGACTGATAATCACTGTATTAGTGCGTCAAATAAAAAACTACTATTTGGTAGAGCATTTGAATACCGTGGAGTGCCAGGGGGAGCTTACAATTTGACTTTAAATTGTGGGCCCCAAAACAGGACCCTCAAACGCTGAAAATCTCCAACAAATTCAGTGTGACCAAGTTTTTCCCCTCTAGGTAGCCTGTTTTCTTTGGCATTCAGCCACTAGAAATTAAGACCCAGTTTCCCTGGCAACAATAACAGTGAACAAGACTTCACAAGAGCTCTCCCATTCAGATTGTTAGCTATACAAATAAAGTAGCACAGAGAGATTGCCTCAGCATAAAAGAATAAAAGAAAGACCATCACCATCTATTGTGACGGGCGTTAAGGTATTATTCACAGTACCGCCAATTGGACAGTGTGTTTTTGTGATGAGCTGAATTACCTTAGATAGGTTTTCCACATCTTTTTTGTGCTTGGGATTGTAGCCTAGGCTTTTATAGTTTATTTAGTCCCCTCCTCAATTCCATTAGCATTAATCCTATTTTTTTCCAGCTTGTTTTAGGGGAAATTTACTTGTTAAGTTGCCATATTATCTTTTAAGGAGTCACTCCCAACTGAAATTTAAGTATAGCTCAAAGCTTTCAAAATTAAGCTGCATTTTAAAAATTTGTTCCGCCTGCCCCCTATCTTCTCCACAATATGTGTATGGGAAGAAAGGAAATGCAGTATTTTAATCAGGGGTTTGAACTGTAAAATAAATGAATTGAGGTTGTATTCTTTCAAATTTGACTAGAAATCTAGAGGGGTTTTTGTTTTCCACAGTTCATTGACTCATATTTCTAAGAGTAAAATAATAGAGGCGATTGGTTTAAAATTTTACTAGAGACAGATTGATAAATATATTTTAGACTTTTAATCAAGTCCTCTATAATCAAAAGCCAGACTATACATCAGCAGTCCTCTAAAATTAATAAATCCAGAGGGTGAGTAACTCATAGTTCTTACAGGAAGAATTAAATATCAGGTACAAGGTATGATAAAATTTACTATTCATTGAGAGTTTACTGTGTGCCAGCCACAGTGCCAAATATTATACTTAGATGCCTTATTTAATCAGCACCATATCCCTATACATCATATATTTGTTATTATTATACTCATTGAAAAATGAAGAAATAGAGACTTTGATTATATAAGCCTGCTCAAGGTTACACATATATTAAGTAGTAAAGCTATGATTCAATTTCTGGGAGTCAAGTTCCAGGGCCTATGCTTTTAACTACTTCATTATGACTAAGTATCATATTTTTAAGAAACTTTTCAGGAAAGAAATGAGATATTTTTAGTGAACCTATATAAATACTTTATAGTTTTCCTTTTGAGAATGAGACCAGCTAGTGATAGTAGCTTATGCATTCAAATAGTCTAATATGAACCAACTTGCATATAATTTGGACCCCTAACCGCAGCCCTTTCAACATGAGTCTCTAATTCCCTGAGCCAACACAAGACTGCATTTTATACAGACAGTTGCTAATGCATGCACCTTGGAATTCCAAGACAGGTCCAGGTGGACTGACCGATAATAAACTGGGAACTGTGACTTTATCCTGTAGAATTTTTCAATTAATCCTTTGCATTTCTAAGTTCTTAATGTGTACAAAGACTTAGGCTTATGGGCATACCGAAATGGCCCAAATATGGCTCTGGCATTCAGAGGGTTGGCTTAGAGCCTTTGAGTGACACAGAGTATAAGGGGAAAAGAACTGGAGTAGAAATAAGGACATCTGGATGGATGTTAAATCTATCTCAGCTACTAACTACTTGAGTGAGCTTATGTTATGGCTGTTGAACCTCAGTTTTCTCATCTATAAAATGAGATTTTCTGACATCTTTTTCTCCAACAGCCTCTGATTCTAGCTTTCTATGATTCAGAAGTTTCTAGGTTAGGAACCCTGACAAGGTTATCAGGTTTTGTGGTTGCTGTCCTAAGTCCTGAAATCTTTTGACTGACTCGTGGCTCCGTTTCAAGACTCAGATTTTGCCAGAATTTATTCAGTGTGTTCTTCTATTATCACAGGCTCACAGAAGAAATGAGCCTCTTAAATATACAAGCACACACACTATTTTTTACTTTGTTGCCAAAGGTAAAATGTTTTAACCAAGATTTTCTTGAACTCAGAGTAGTAAAATTTCAAGGACCAAGGGCAAATTATTTTCAAATTAATTTCAAAGCCCTCACCATAAGTATGTAACATTAAGTTCTATATAAGATGGCAAATCATTCCGAATTTTTTGCCTTAGGTCACTAAATAGAAGAAGATTCTTTTGCCATTAAGATCCCAGACTCATGGCAAGGATTATTTCTGTCTTGCACAATATTCAATGTACATTTGTATTTTCTGCTGTACTAGATGTATACTCCATATATTTGCTAAGAACCTTGCATGATACATTTTAGTTAAATATTCAAAAATTTAACACAAAAAAGTTAACACTTATTAAGCATGCAGTAAATTTTTATGGTAGTATTGAATATACATACACCTGTGTATGTGTAATGCTATTAGAACTTACCCCTATTTTGTTTTTCTGTGAAGATTATATATCAGTTACTAAGCCTTCCAGAAATCACAATGAACCATCATGTGATTCTCATCATGCCCACTGTCAAGCTCTCTGATTCCTTATAACCACATCCTATCTACTTGCCACCCCAAAATTGGATAGCTTATTGAGTGTTACTACACTGTTAAAAGCACTGCCTTATCTTTATTAAACTAACATTATGCTTCTAATTTAATTTTGATGAAAAAAATCATTAAGGTTTCTGAAAATATAGAGACAACTTGATATTTTGTATTATATGTATTATATGACATCCAAGTAGGTTTAAACCAATCTAAAATCTGCTATTCATTTAGAGAACTAAGACCTGAAGTATTTTCCTGCCAGTCCTCCACACTCTACACTCCTGCATTCTCTTGATTATTTCACTCTTCATGCCTTTATTCTTTTTTTTTTTTTTCCAGTACGTGGGCCTCTCACTGTTGTGGCCTCTCCCATTGCGGAGCACATGCTCCGTACGCGCAGGTTTAGCGGCCATGGCTCACAGGACCAGCCATTCCACGGCATGTGGGATCTTCCCGGACCGGGGCACAAACCCATGTCCCCTGCATTGGCAGGTGGACTCTCAACCACTGCACCACCAGGGAAGCCCCATGCCTTTATTCTTATAGTTCCCATTTCTTTTTATTGTTATACTCTTCAGCCTGGTCTTGCTAATAGGGCACTATTCATCCTGTAAGATGTGGCTTAAATATCACCTTCGTATATCATGACTTCTCCAGAAATTATTTATCCCTCTCCTCTATGTGCCCCTAAAAATCCCTGAATATCTCTATTGCAGCATTCTTTCCTATTTTTGATAATAGAAGATAACTACACTTCATTGAGCAATTAACACGGAAGCCCTTTACATGTTATCTTATTAAATTACATTGATTGCACTATAATTACCTTTTTCCAGTCTCCTCTATTTCTAGTAGATTTTAAGCTCCTTGAGGAAAGGGACAGATATTTGTTGAATGAATAATTAGAAGAACAATTACTCTGAACTAGCCACATTCACTCTAATTATTCCCTTCCTAAAATATGATTATAAGTTAATGAGATAGCTGGTCAGAGTTAAAAGTTCCCTAGAGCCATTTTTCTCCTTGCAATTCATGATCTCGTCCTCTCCTTCCTTTTTTTTTTTTTTTTTTTCTTTTTTTCTTTTTTCACAGCATAGAGTAGGAGACAAAGCACAGGCTTAAGTCTCAAACCTGGGATGGCTTTGAAGCTGATCCCGATGTGTGAACCTCAGCACATTATTATACCTTACTGTGATTCAGTATCCTAGTCTATAAAAAATGGGTAAAATAGTTATTTCAAAAGGTTGGTGTCTTAAATGGGAACATCTAATAAAGTGTTTAGAATGGTTCTTGACACTTAGCAAGTATTCAAGGACTATCAGTCTTCATCCTTTGAGACTCTTGCTGCCAGAAACTAATAGTTCCAGGTTGCAGTCTATACTATTTCTTGTCTTTTTTATTCCTAACAAACCTAACAGAAGTAACTTGAGCAGCACTGAGAAGCCTGTGGACCAAAAAGTTACACTCCTGAGTGAGAGTCTAATGCTTCTTTCTCTTCCCTCTCTCTTTGCTGGGTTGATGTTACTAGCAGACCTTTCTAAGTGAGATGAAGGTGCCATGAAGTGCATATAAAAGATCAGTGGCCAGTGCAAGGAGAAAAGAATTTTCCACTGTGCTCTCCTTATGTGGAAGTGTACCAGAGCTTTAAATCATCGCATCAGGTGTGACATGCTATTTAATACTTTGAGCACACTTGGCTGCCTGAAGATTCTTCAAAGGTAATTTTATCTGAGAAGAGAGAGTTGGCTAATACCCCTTTCCTCCAGTCTTTCCATAAGGGAAACAACCTAATTACAATTTTAAAGGGACCTCAGAGTCTGTGTTCCCTTTCAAAGATGGCATTTGGTATTGAGTCGCTGGGTATTGTAGCCTTGAGAGCGCTTTCAGAATCGCGCCCAAAGGGAAAGCTCATTCAGGAAAACCTTTAAGGCTTCTATCTGCACCCATATGAGCAAGGCTGTAGCAGTGCCACTGGCTTTTTGCTCACATTTGTGTCTGAGCATCAATGGACTCGTACTGCTGTTTTTCTCATATCTGTGTTCCTTTTAGAACAACTCTCATAGACTCTACTTTAGGCCCTTCAATTCTGTGTCCTGAAACATGAACTGGGTTTCTAAAATGGATTCCTTTTTCTTAGAAGGGATAAGTGTAGGGGAGGTTTCAGTAGCTTTGAATTTTAGACTTTTATGGCTCACCTATTTTCAAAAGTGGTGAAGGATATGGGATGTTTCATATCTAGGGGAAAAAATGTGTATACTTCCCGTAAAAATGAAGTTGAATGAGGTCAGGCAAACCCAGTGACTGAAGTTTACATCTGAAATTGTCTTGGTGAATTAGCACTGGTCCTCCTTGCTTTGTTCTCTAGGTGGCTAGGAAAAGGTTTAGCCTTTCAAATTACTATTAAGGAACACTCTGTCCTATAACTATTGAGGGTAAATGGGCAACTATTGGAAGTAATGAAGAAGGAATTATTGAAACAAGTGAGATGGGGTGGCTCAGAAATATGCAAAGTAGAGATATTCATAGATTTGTAGCTGCAGAAGAAACCTTAGTTATTAATCCAATCCCATGATTTACAGATTAAAAGTAATTGAGATACAAAGTTAAGTAACTTTCCCAAAGTCACGTTATATTCCAAAATATGACATTTGAATTGGTAATACTGAAGAAAAAATGATTAAAAAGAAGGTTTTAAGAATTATTAAAAGTATTTTTGTACCTTTATACACTAAGAACTGTGACAGGTGCTGGGGATATAATATGGAACAAAACAAATATAATTCTGGCCCTCATAGAGGTTTGACTCTTGGGTGAAAGATACCAATCATACAAGTAAGTGTAAAGACGATTATGAGAGGTGCATGGTGTTAGGAAAACCTATAACAGAGGAGTCAAGTGAGGTGTGAAAAACCACACAGAAGTACAATTCACCAGGAGGAGGAATTAAGGAATGGAGGAGAGGTGCATGGAACATTCCAGATAAAGAAACACCATGGAAATATTGTGAGAAAGCCCAGAATCTTTTGCTTCTGTAGAAACTAATTGTACTAGCATGAGAGACCAGACTAAGATAGGAAAGGGGAAATATAGATAAATAAAATAGCACTCATTTTTCCATGGGCAAGGCACCTTAGTGTTCTTTTATTTATTCCTCTCAATAGCTCTGTGATCTAACTGTTTTTTCCCCAATTTACAGATAAGGGAACTAAGATCTGTACAGTTTAAATAACTGGCAAAGGCTTCACAGGTAGTGAACAGAATGGTTGGACTGTCAGATTTCAGTATACATTGTGGTTCTTCTGGGGATGGTGGGGAGGGGAGGGGGGAAGAGAGTGAACAAGTTGGGAAGAGGTGTTGAAGGAATAAGCAAGTAAAACAAGAGCAATGAATTGGGAATGTGTGCATGAGTCAGGAATATGTACATCACTCCATAGCCATGTAGCCTCTACAGTAAATTTCTAGGTCAGGAGTGAGATGAAATAAGGAGTTGTCTACCTGCTCAGACTTCTTTGTTCTCTCAAGGTGTTCACTTGAGGAAGGATGGGGTGCACTGCACCAAGAGAAGGCAATTTAAAAATTTGATATTTATAGTAAGAGCAATTACCAGGCTTGAATACTTCTTGTCTTTGTGTCCAGTTTGGGGAAAAAAAATAAGGCAAACTTTATAAGGATTCTTTTTAAAATTGTGCGAGCTTTCCTCCTGTCTTAGTCTGCTGGAGTTGCCATAACAAAATATCCCCAGCTGAATCTGAAAAAACCGCAACTCCAGAAACAGAGACTAGAATTATGGTTACCAGGGACTAGGGGGTGGGCGAAATGGGGATTTACTGGCCAAAGGGTACAAACTTCCAGTTATAAGACAAAAAAGTTCTTGGGATCTAATGTACAGCATAGTGATTATGGTTACTAATATGCTTGAAAGTTGAGAGTAGATTTTCAATGTTCTCACCAGAAAAAAAAAAAAAGACATGGTAATTATGACATGATGGAGGTAGTTGCTACCACTAAGGTGGTAATCATTTTGCAATATAAAAGTGTATCAAATCAACATGTTATACACCTTAAAATTACACAATGTTACATGTCAATTATACCTCAATAAAGCTGGAAAAAAATACCATGGGCTGGGTGGCTCAAACAACAGAAATTTATTTTTCCACAGTTCTGGAGGTTAGAAAACCAAGATCAAGCTTCCAACCTCACAGATCTTTTCCTCGGTTTGTGCACATGGAGGAGATGTGAGGAAGAGATAGAGATCTATCTTCCTCTTCCTATAAGGCCATCAGTCCTATCAGATTAGGGCCCCATCCTTATGACCTCATTTAACCTTAATTACCTTCTAAAGACCTGTCTCCAAAAAATTCACATTAGGGGGTTAGGACATCTGAATTTGGGGGGAGGCACAATTCAGCCCATAGCACCTCTCCATTTTTTCTTTATTCAATCATCCTATTGAATTTTCTGGGTAGCAGTTATCACTATTTGGTATTTTTCTCGTTCATTTATTTGTCTCTTTGGTTTTCATTATTATTATTATTTATCTTCCCAGACTAAAATATAAGCTTCATTAGAGCACTATTTTGTCTTGTTCATCATGATACTCTCAGAGCCTAGAACAGTGCCTGGCACGAACAGGACACTAGAGAATATTTGCTGAATGAGAAAAAGAGCCTATATTCTTTGAGAGCCTCGTTGCAAAATACATCTTCTGAATACTTCCTAATAATGTGACTTCTCATCAGTACAAGAAAAACCAGCCCCCTGGTGTTTCAGAACAGTTCTTGAGAGGGTAAACAGAAGTGGAGTATTTTTGTCTTCAGCTGTTCATGCATATTCTTACCTTTTCTCTAGATGTCCATTACTGCATACCCAGAGAATATAGTATGCCAATCTGACTTCCTCACTCTAATTGCAATCAGGTTGAAATGATGAGTAAGTCTAGGTCTCCATGCTTCAGAGGATGTGCATATGGCAAGTTGATCAATGCCTAAAAGGAGATGTTTTCAATTATACAGTGATCTCAGCAGTTAAAATCTCTTATTAGCACATTCATTTTTTATTGTGGGGTGGAGGAATTCTACCTTTCTTTTTACCATACTATATTTTATCTTTTAATTATGAAGAACATATTTCTAGAATAAAAACAGAACATTTATTTCTTTTGAATGAGAAGTATTGATCAGACTGTCATTATCAAGGAAGGAAGAACATCAAGGTTAGCAAGGATGAATCAGAGCTCACTTATGGTACATTCAGGAAGAAATGTACATGTCCTGTGGAAAGAGGTAGAAAGAAAACAGACCTACAGAATGATTGACATTATTTTCAGCACAAGAATGGAGAAGCTAGAGTGTTCCATCATATCACAGTGACGTTATAACTGAAAAGAAAGTAAGTCAAATGAAATGTTCATTAGAGGTAACGCCCTGAGTGGGCTCTACACTGGGAGAAGGTCCAGGGGAGACATTTGGATGAGTTTTGTACCCCAAACCAAAAATGAGGTCATAAGAGGGAGAACTTGACTTATTTATAAAGGAGATAATTTTAATCTCTCTGCTAGACGGTGGCTCTGATAAATGCAGACCTAGCAGCTGATCAGTTTGGCATCTCTGCTGCTTGGAGTTGTTGGCTGTTGGCTATGGGAGCATGAGAGCAACTTGACCATGTATTTCTCATCATTCAGGAAGCTAATCTGGGCTTGCTGACATGATGGCTCAGGGTTATAAGATTGAATAGATATAGGCAAAGCTTCTTGGGGCCCACACGGAGAACTCACACAGCCTCACTTCTACCACATTCCTTTGGCCTAAACAAAACACAAGTCAACCCACTGAAGAGATGAAGATCTAAAGACTCTACCTCCTGATAAGAGGAGCTGGAAAGAATCATAATCGTTGTTGTAATCTGCCACAATCCATATAAACAAAAATGCAGGTGCATTTTTTTTTACTTTTTAACTTAACTATGCTTTTCAACTGTCCATAAAAATCCAAGGAATCTTAGGCGTTATTTTTATAGGTCACATACCTTCACTTTCAAACACTTGATGTTAACAGAAATCTGTACCAAGAAATTTTCCTGAACTCATGATCAATGTAAATTTGGAAGAATGCTAATGGCCTAGCTATAAGCATATTTTAAGTTGTACTCAGTAGAACATATAGTAAAACAAACCAAGGAGTATCTAGAATTCACTACAGATCCTTTGGAGTTAACATTCCAGCTTGGCTTCTCAAGCAGAGATCTTCAGAATAATCACCCTGAAACGCACTGCTTCTATAGTTCTCCAGTTTCCAAATCTGTTTTTTGGTAAATACCAGACTACCAGCCTTCCATAGAAGGGTGTCCCTTAGTTTTTCCTGTGTCCCATTTTTAAAGTAGTCATAGTAGCTACAAGCTATTATGAATAAAACTTAGAAAACATATTAGTGAAAGTGATAAGAAGGGATCAAAATTGTATGCCTCTTTATAGTTTGAGATGCCCAATTTATCACTGAGGCTGTGGGTTTTAAGTGTCTGTCAAATCTAAATTGAGCTTATTTTTAAGCTGCTCAACTAAAAAAAATGATAACTCTTTTGCCTTCCCAGCTGCAGTCTCTCACACTAATCCTTGTTTTGAAACTAATTAAACACATACAGCATATTTAAAATAAAATTACTGATCTGTTTGCCCTTTTCTCCCATTTGTAATATCTTGCAAATGTTCTTTTTTTTTTTTTTTTTTTTGCGGTACGTGGGCCTCTCACTGTTGTGGCCTCTCCCGTTGCGGAGCACAGGCTCCGGACGCGCATGCTCAGCGGCCATGGCTCACGGGCCCAGCCGCTCCGCGGCATGTGGGATCTTCCCAGACCGGGGCACGAACTCACGTCCCCTGCATAGGCAGGCGGACTCCCAACCACTGCGCCACCAGGGAAGCCCACAAATGTTCTCTTAAGGCAAGTTTGAGTTTCAGAAAATAAAGATCTCTTACATGAATTCATCTTTTACCTCATTCCTGGCAGCTGGGGATCCCCTTCTCTGGTTTGTGTTTTTCAATCAGAATTAATACTTGAATTTAAAATATTATTGTTATTTCTACCATAGCCTTCCACACTGCCAGTTTCCCACATTGCTGTTTTGATCTTTCCTTCAAGCATATATACTGTTTAAAATTGAAAGCTCTCTTTTCCCTTAGCCCCACCAGAAATATTTTATATATATATTAAAAAAAAATACAACCTTTCCCAGGGTTGCTTCTAAGCTGATTTTAATTGACTGCTCCAGCCCAGGGACAGACCAAAACAGTTGCGATTCCGGCATGATCTCAGTGGCAGCCCACTAAAGCATTCCAAATACCCAGTGGGAGGGATCAAGGTGAGTTGGAGGCAAGGCAGATGGAAAATTGGAAGGCACAGGCTTGTATGTGTCACACCAGTCTACAGTGCCATGTCCACCAGGGTTTATATTCCTGGTGCATAATCCTAAATGTCAAAATAAATTATCCCAGAGAAAACAAGTGAGTTATCAACGTTGACTGTTCTTGACTTCCTGACTTTTCACGATCTCTTTCTCATCCCAAACTAAATTTATCATTAGTTCAATTCTGATGCCAGGGTAATGTAAGCTGTGCTTGGCTTTGTAGCTGTGTGTGTTGATAAGGGACCAGCACTGAGAGATTCAGCGTATACAGGAATAACCAAGACAAGCTGCTATTAAAAATGGTTTAACTCTCCCAGAGACAAATATTCCCTTGTCAGTAAGCATTCTTGCAACCACTACCCAGGAGATTTAATTGAAAAGCTTAAAACACATAGAAGCAGTGGGAAAATCCCCAGGAATTTAGGAATGATGAAAAAGTTTAATCTTTGTCAATAAAAAGTTGCTCTAATTTACTCTTCACACTCTGAGGTATGAGGCTGTGCAGCATTTACAATAGCAAGCAATTAGAACCCTTTTTCTCCCCTTAGCCATAGCCTTGAAGTGACCTAGTTAAAAATCATGTTTATAGTTTATTTTGAAGTACAGTATTACTTTAATTTTGTTGAATAACATTTGGTTTCTCTGTTAGGAGAAATACATAGCCTCTAGCAAATTCAGGACTGATGAATCAAAAGCTGAAAACCATGTATCTATATTCAAGATTTTCATCTAGGATGAATACTGCATCAGTGGCATAGACGAACACCCAATCAATGGCATAGGCAACGACTAACAATAGAGAGGATTAGTCCAGAGGTGGGAGGGGAACAGTACTGGTGTTGGATTGGAGAGGGAGCTAGTATGTATTAAAAACGAGCATCAGGCTTCCCTGGTGGCAAAGTGGTTGAGAGTCCGCCTGCCGATGCAGGGGACACGGGTTCGTGCCCCGGTCCGGGAAGATCCCACATGCCGTGGAGCGGCTGGACCCGTGAGCCATGGCCACTGAGACTGCATTTATGGAGCCTGTGCTCCGCAACGGGAGAGGCCCCAACGGTGAGAGGCCCGCGTACCGCAAAAGAACAAAACAAAAAACAAAAAAAAACGAGCATATTCTACTGCTGTCTCTCCTTGTCTCATGGCCTTTGTTTTACGAGGCCTCCAGTAACTCCAGTAACTTCTTTTTATCCTTTCTTTAAAAAAAAGTCATGTGAACATATTACCACCACCATATTTTTTTAATTGTGTAATTGTAGAAGGTATTCAAGGGGAATGGTTTCTCCCCCAGCTTCCTCTCACCTCCTCCCCCAGCTCCATGACTTTACTCACTCATATATTGGCTGATGCAGTGACTCTAAAATGCTATCAAAATGGACTTTTCAGATGTGGGAAGAGATAGCAAACCCCAAAACAGAACTTAGAGTGAAGGAAATCATAAGCAAAACTCAATCACAGTGGAGCCCTCAATCTTAGAAGTTAGTTACTGAAGGAGTTTCTGGGATGAGAGTTGAATCAGCTCAAACTGAAGACAGGAGAGGTGAGAGTGAAGGATGAGAGGTGATGTTCCCTGAGTTGAGGAAGGTAACTGCAGCCTCAGTTTCCACAGGGGTCCATCTGCTTTGGTTCTATATTGATAAGGAGCCATTAATGGCCACAAACAAGTTAGACAGCAGTGTTGGCTGATGAGACTTGGCTTCTTCTGAACACTGAATATTGTTAGTTTTCTTTTTGAGACTCAAACTGCACTAAGTTTACATCCTTACAAAAGAGTGAGCTTTTAATTCCTCATTCAGCATATGTTCATTTCTCTGCAATCCACACAACATTGTTCAAATCTTCACATTAGCATTTACTACATTATACTCTGGCTTATCTATTTACTGTTCCTTCTGCCTACCCACCACTAGACTAGGAGTTAGCTATTTGAAAGCAGGGAGCATTGCATTATCTCTGTGTATGTAGTGTCTAGCCCATACCAAGAGCCCATAGTAAGAGTCCCATGTTGCTCTATGCTGAGCAATCCAGCTAGTAGTACAGTGGGAGAGGCTCTCATTAAGGCATTCTTTACTGATTTTATTCATTCCCTCATTTGTCAACAAATACTTTTTGAACTCTTATTGTGTTTTAGGTACACTGCTGGGTGTAAAACATAAAACAGTGAGTAACAAAGTCCTTGCCCCCTGTAGTTTACAGTCTAATGGAAAAAAAATTAAAACAAGTTATTCCACATATATATTTTGAATTTAATTGTGTCAAATGCTAAAAAGAGAAGTACGTGGAATTATGAGAGCAGGGAATACAGTAGATTCTGGGGGCAGGAATGTGTTCCTTGTGGAAATGATGAGGGAAGGGCCTATCCTGGATGAGAGGGTAAGAGTAGTTAGACCATAGTGACTTTGGGGAGAAGGTTTGCTAGGATTAGATTATTCTTGGCCTCAAAAGCCACTTTGTTGTCAGTACCCCAACAGCATACTTAGGGTTTTAAGAGTGTTAAATATAATCATATTTGCATTTTTAAGATCCTTCTGGCTTTAACGTGGAGAGTGGAGCAGAAATAAATGTGAGGTGGCAGGAGGGTGACATACAGTGATGGTTTGGGCCAGGGTAGTGGCAGTTAAGATGGAGAGAATGGACAGTAACATATGCCAATGGGCTAAATCAACAAGACTTACTCACTGATTATATGTAGGAATTAAGGGAGAGGATGAAGTTTAGTTTCTTCTATTCTTTACCCACACAATATTTAAGCCTCCCTCATGGAATTCATACTCAGCAATAACAAGAAAATAAAACAAATGAAAGAAAAAAACAAGAAATGATAGATAAATTTCACAAACACTTTTCAAAATAAGTCTTTTTGTTTACTGAGACTTTGTTGAAATGATTCAAATGGCCATTTAAAAATCATTGCTATTACTTTGCCCCACTGATATTCTTAGTATCAGGACATTTGATAGCATTGAAGAGGTGACAAGATATATACAAAAGAAAATCACCTTGACATTTCAAAAATCAATTTGAGGAGTCCTTGGATATTCTGTTAAAACCAGTAATACTGTTATTATTGCTGTCGCCCTGCCTAGTATATATGGTCTTTTTATAGTTTGAGCATAATGTTTTGATTTCAAAGTAAATGTGACCTACAGTTTCTAGGGCTTGTTTTAATATTTGGTGTCCACTAGTATCATGGCAGCATGAGATATGTACCCTTAGCCTGAAAGTTATGTATAACAGTCATCCTGGGCTTCCCTGGTGGCTCAGTGGTTGAGAGTCTGCCTGCTGATCTCGTGCCCCAGTCTGGGAAGATCCCACATGCCGCGGAGCGGCTGGGCCTGTGATCCATGGCCAGTGAGCCTGTGCATCCGGAGCCTGTGCTCCGCAACGGGAGAGGCCACAATAGTGAGAGGCCCGCATACCACAAAAAAAAAAAAAGAAAAAAAAAAATCAGTCATCCCCTCTTGTCCATAATACAAACATCTTTGCCATTTCTCCTCATCACAGTATCATCTCGTTATTGAAACATTCTGTGTCCCAAATAAGCTATGAGCCCTTGTCAACATGGGTGCAAGCTTTGGCTTCCCTACTTGCTCCCATATAATATTCTTACCTTCTTGTAAACTCTTGATGTCTTATAATGCGTAACACGTACCAATTGGTACTCTAAACATCTCCACAGGGAGCCAGGAATTCCTGACTTTTTCAATACATATGTGCCTTTGCCAGCGGCCAGTTGTCACCAAACCCTAGTTCAGCTGCTCCCTGCTCGAAAGCCAATACTCAAGAGTCGAGTGTTAGTTGGAAAGGAAAGTTTGCGTTATTCAGGAGGCTGGCAACCGGGGCAGAAGGTGGACTCGTGTCCAAAAACCAACTCCAAAGATTCTGTTTAACCATGAAAGTTTTTAAAGGGAAGTCAGAGTCTTTGTTATTTTCCACTGTGTGCAGACTTTTTTTTCTGGTTGGTTGGTGGTGAGGTAGCAGGGTGGTGCTCCGGAAATCTTATGCTCAGCCTGAAGTTACCATCCTCCACCTGGGTGGGAGCCTTAGTTCCTATAGAAGAACTCAAAGGTATTTTTTTGTGTGTATTCATTGAGGAGGAACCAGGACTCTGCCCCAAGGCTGCACTATTGTTTCTTGACTGCTCCTCCTTTGTTTCTGTATTCCCTCCCTTCCCTGATAAGCAACTGTTTGAATCTGCCCTTTGGAACTCAGGGAAGGTCAAGGAGGCTGAATGAAGCCTATTTCCTGCAAACAAGAAACGGGAGACACAGAAAAGATTTGTACCCAGGAGGCCCCATGGGGTCTTGCTCTCTTTCACAATGTCTGCACATAAAAATAGCAAAATTACACAGAGGACAAGAGGAGGATCCATGTGCTAAGGATGTAACTGCGTTATATCAGGAAAGGCTGGGTGCTAAGAAGTATATAACAGGAGGGCACCATACAGAGTTGACAGAAGCCAGCTGAGTGCACAGTGCACACCAAACCAGTAGGGAAAGTTTAAGAAATAAAGAGCGACAAAGAAATGTGGAACTTTATAGATTTTTAAAAATACGTTTTTAGAACAAACGAAGAGAAGCATTGACCAAAGCCTGTTTGTAGACATTCTTTAAGCTCAGTGTCCAGCATATCTCACCCCCTTCCTGTCAGCTCCCTCCATTTTTTTTTTTTTTTTTTTTTTTTTGCGGTACGCGGGCCTCTCCCGTTGCCGAGCACAGGCTCCGGACACGCAGGCCCAGCGGCCACGGCTCACGGGCCCAGCCGCTCCGCGGCACGTGGGATCCTCCCAGACCGGGGCACGAACCCGCGTCCCCTAGCATCGGCAGGCGGACTCTCAACCGCTGTGCCACCAGGGAAGCCCAGCTCCCTCCATTTTTAAACCTACCTTTAAGTCATTTACCATCTGCTTACCAGAGGAAAAGCACCTTTGTGCTGAGGTTGATAACTGAGTAGCTGAGAGGGAGGGGATTGTCCTTGTACCCAGTGCTGGCTGAGTTGTGAAGACAGCAGAAGATTGCAGTGATTGTGGGCCCTGATGGAGGTTGTATGGTTTCTCATGCTACTGTATGTATATTTTTCTTTAAAATGCTTTTAGAGGTCACACTGAAGGTATTATTCTGTCTTCTAGGAGAAATAGAATATTTAATTCTTCCAAAAATATGAATGGAAAATTTCTGCACTTCAGACTTTTTTTTTTTTTTTTTTTGTGTGTGTGTGTGGCTGCGTTGGGTCTTCATTGCTGCACACAGGCTTCGTCTAGTTGTAGCTCACGGGCTTCTCTAGGCACATGGGTTTCAGTAGTTGTGGCACACAGGCTCAGTAGTTGTGGCACACAGGCTTAGTTGCTCCGCAGCACGTGGGATCTTCCCGGACCAGGGATTGAACCCATGTCCCCTGCATTGGCAGGCAGATTCTTAACCACTGTGCCACCAGGGAAGCTAAACTTTCAATTGTAAAATTCTATTTAGATTGGTATTAAATTTTTAAAATATCATGTTATTAGTTTAGATATGTCTGATTATCTTCTAATTACTTCTGAAATGGATTTTATGCAATTAGTGTCCACATATGTCCTATCTCCTATTCCTGATAAAAGGTCACCTAGGGCACATTATGTTTCCAAGCAACCTTAATTTAACTGGAAGAACTTCAGCTACTGTACTGTTATAGAACTTCACGGTGAACTTTGAGAGCCTCATCAAATGGGAGAAGAGGTATGGTACAGGGGAGTCCTACTTTTCAGCATGGTTTCATCTGAAATGTTAATGAAACACATGAAAATTGAGCACTGGTTTAATATGTAGCTTATTAAGTATATTAGGATGCCTAATGGAAAACTATATTAGTATTCACCTTTAGCACGCACATGCCCCTTCCCATAGGTTACGAAATGCATAAAGTCGTAATATTATTGGAACAGGTTTTCGTAGTCTAAAACATGTAAGTAAAATGAAATGTTTATTTTTTCCCCTTTTCCTCTCTTTGTTGCTTCATCATGCAAAATACGGCGTGATAGATTTTTACCAAGTTTAGAGGATATGGTCAAGACGTCTTTCTTATAATATAAGCTATGGCATATACTGAATTTACTTTGGGAGATTCTGGGTCGTGGAGGTGGGGGAAGGACCTTCAACGATGCAGACAAACTACTTCCTGTGACTTCTCGTAGCTTATTAAAATGCGAGCAACCGCAGGGAAGTACCCAGTTGGTAACGTTTAGCTAACTTTGTCTTCAGCATCTTATCTAGGTAGTCTTTTTAATTAAGTTACTCTTCCTCCACTGGCAGTCAATCTATGTATCTCTTGGCCATTTTCTTCTCTAAATAGGTCACATCCATTATACCAAATTTTTGGAAAATAATTCTAGTTCTGAGGAGATATTTCACACTAATTAGAAACAACACATAGCCATTTGATCTTCCCCAAGAGGTCCTGGTTCAGATCATACTTATTGAGTGCCTACCGTGTGCCAGGTCCTCTGCTGGGTACCAGATCCGAGATGCATTGGAGGATTTAGAATTTTCAATAAATGTGGCAAGTGACACAACAGAGTTTTCTTCCTCAAGCATGTATCTTTATTAGAATCTCCTAAAAAGTTGCTGTGACTGTATCTCCAAAGTTATGCATGGTTGTAAATGGTCACATAAAAAACGTTTAGCTTCAAGGAAGGGCACTCACATTTCAAGATCTTCCCAGGATGCGGTCAGCAGCCCTTGCTTTCTCTCCTGCCTTTGTCTGCCAACACTAATGCTCCTGGGCTGAGAGTGTAAAAGTGATGGTCTAATGGCAAGGGATTATTTAGGCTAGCAGTACACTGCATTTTCAGGCTAGAAGCTGGGGCTTTTAAAATGCCATTTTCCAGGAACAAAAGGGTTTCTGCAGTGTTGAAAAGTGTCATAATGTGACTGACATTAATATTTAATTGGAAAAATATTACAAGTTTTGGCAAAGGTGACAGTTGAAGAAAATTGATGTTTAATGAGTACTTACTATGTGCTAATTGCTGCAATAAATACAGTCGGTGAATGACTTAAGTCTCGCAATGACCCTAAGATCTTGGTATGCTGAAAGCAAGTTACATTGCAGTGTCACAGCCTGCCTCACCCAAACGCCCATCTATGTCATTATCAGAACAAAGAAACCTTTGCTTCTTGTGGGAGATTGCCACTAATGCTCCTCGTAATGACCAGGGATTTTTTCCACAGAGGTGTCTGCAGCACTGTGACAAGGAAATGAGTCCTTTCATTCTGGAAGAAAATGTACTGTATAAATTGCCTCTTACATTCCTATCTCTTAGGCAGTGGAATCTTAGAACGTTCTATCTCAGAATTCACAGAAAGGCAGAGCCCCGGCCCCACTGCAAACTGCAGCTAGGGCAACTAGCAGAGAGATGAAGAGCATGTGCTTGGAGGTCTAACTACCTGAGTTTAAATCTTATCGCTACCACTTGCTACCTCTGTGACCCTGGACAAGTTACTTAGCCTCGCTTGGCATCACTTATTCCTGCCATAAAATGGAAATGGTGATAGCACTTAACACATAAAGTGATATGAACGATAAGTATATAAAGCACTTAGTCCCATGCCTGGTGCATAAGGGCTCAATAAACTAACTTTTTATGACCCTCTGTTATAAACTATTCACTATCATTAAAGGATGTGACATTCTTATTATTGCTCACACAAGTAAGGAAAGAGGCTGCTTGGTCTTGGATAGTGAAAACTGCCTTTCAGTTTTTCAGATTTGATCTTAATCCCATGCTAAGGGTTTGATTTATATGGCCATTACTATGCTGTACACTGTGTGTTTATCAGAGGACTTAGACATGAGAGATGCCAGAACTTCATCCAGGGGCCACAAGGTGGAGAGTGAGGGGAGAAAGCCAGAACCAGATGGAATAGTGATTACTATGGTATTTGTAAAAATATAATTTGGTGTTAAATTTTATCATAGTAGTTTGATGGTGAAAGCCAGAATCTGTAAGGCATAGCAGTCTCAGCCAGGGTCCAAATGTGCAGCCTAGAAGCAGGTCTGGTGTGTTGCTAGAACATATCTGAACTTCAGGTGTCATCACTGTTGCTGTTTATTTAGCCCTTAATTGTACTAAGTCGTTTTATATACGTTTAGCCCTTGAGCGATGTTGGGGGGAGGGGGTGTTAGGGCTCCTGACCCTCTGACGGTTGTAAATCTACGTATAACTTATAGTCATACCCATTTCCCCTACATCCCTGATTCAACCAACCACGGATCAGCTAGTATTGATATTATAGTATTTACTATTGAAAACAATCTGCGTGTAAGTGGACCTAATGTGGTTCAAACCGAGTTGTTCAAGGGTCAACTGTATATATACTTAAAAGAAAAGCTTCCACAGACTACTTATTGATCTAGCTGGCTGTTACTCAGCAACTCATGCATTGGATTCTCTGCTGAGCAGACAAGATGATTAGTTCTTTTCTGGGGCCAGCATAGAAAGTTAAGTTCTGGTTTGCAGACGTCTGGGTATTCCATATTCCACTGGGACTGCTGCAACCAAAGGGCTCCTCCCACTGCTATTAAAGTCTTATCCTTGCTGGCAGTGGAGGAAATTGGGGTGTACTGAAGGCTAGCAGGTGTAGCTGGGCCACTCATGTCACAGGTCTGGAAACATGAACCAATAAAATGCTCTTTTATTTTTTTTTAACATTTTAAAGAATAGTGCTTTATTTAATGAGTTTTGGGGTGGGTTTTTTTTTTGGTTTTTTTTGCGGTACGCAGGCCTCTCACTGTTGTGGCCTCTCCCATTGCGCGCGGAGGCTCAGCGGCCATGGCTCACGGGGCCCAGCCGCTTCGCGGCATGTGGGATCTTCCCGGACTGGGGCACAAACCCGTGTCCCCTGCATCGTCAGGCAGACTCCCAACCACTGCGCCACCAGGGAAGCCCCTATTGAATGAGTTTTATTCACAGAAAAATAGTCTTTATGCCGACTGCCAGATTATACAGTAGAAAGCAATTTTCTTAGTTTTCCATACTGCTGGAACAGTTTCTACTAAATGAAAACAGCCATAAAATTATATTCACAAATATAGTACTCTATCTCACACCTTTCACATGATTATTCACAACAGTAATACGACATAAGAATCAGTCATTTTGTCAGGTTAGATAAAGTATAACAGTAATGAAAAAAATGCAAAATCTTCTAACAAAAATTACATTAAAGCCTTTGTTACATCAAATAAAAAATGCAAATTTGTTGCTAAGTATAGACAGAATGACAAAATATGTAATAATTTTAAATGTTACACTAATGATACACAAGGGTGTGGTAAATGCCAAAAAATCTATGTGCATTTCTGCAAAACTTTAGACTTCAAAATAGAATCTTACCACCCAAACATTAACGTAGTATTGTACAATTTGAAGCTATATGTATTTAAGATTGTCCTGTTGTATTAGTTATAAACTGTCATTCAATATGTAGTTATGGTTATGGTATGGTATAGAAGAAAAAATAAACACTTGAGACCTCCCTGGAGAGGCAGCTTGAAGCTTTTCACCATCAAACTATGTCCCAGTCTGGGCCATCACTAATTAACTATATAGCTTTGAACAACTCGTTTTACCTTTGAGCCTTAGTTGCCTCATCTGTAAAACAAAGGGAATGAATTATATACTCACTAAGGTCACTTCTAGCTCTGACACCGTATGATTCTATTATGCTGCAAATGAAATTCACATTGTGCTAAATGTATAGGAGTCAAACTGAAACTGATTATGAAAGTGGGAATAAGCCAATTGTTTCTATTAGGAAAGCTCAACTGAATTAGGTAAGAATATTTTTTTTCAAGTTTTTAAAACAGGAATTTAAATATTTTTAAGGACTTGACCTACTTGTTTTTTATAATTTGCATCTTAACAATGACAAATAACAAAAAAAGATGAGTAAGAGTCACTGAAAGAGTTATCATCTAAGTTTTAGCCCAAATTTCCAGAGTCAAGGCAAATCCATAGAAGGTAAAGAGTGTTAGGATGGGAATTAACATTTATAACATTTGTAATTAACAAGTAACATAATACATACATTATGCGTATGTATTTTACACATATGGTCTCCTTGAACTCATAAGTTTGTAAGAGTATTCTTAGGTAGGTACTATTCTCATTTCACAGATGAAGAAATGGTTACCCCTTTTCTTTTTTAAAGCAGATTTGGCTAAAAATAACCATATTTGCCAAATATTCCCTCCCATTTTATTTCTCTAATGGAAATGATACACAACCTATCCTATTTCTATTTCTCCCACCTCTCCATCCCTTTTCTCCATATTCAAAAACTGGGTAATCAGGAAGTAAAACAATGATTTCCGTCTAAAGGGTACAATACGAGGAACTAATGCTGTGGTGGCAATCTCCATTCAGAGTTCAAAATACGAATTTTATCCACTAAAATGAAAACCGGAAAAACACTACCAACATTTAAATAATATAACAACAAAAGATCATAATACACAGGGCATTTTTTTTCCCCTTTGATTAGGGGCACAGATGGGGTAGGACGAGTGTAGTGAATGCATATGATGTGATTTGGCCCTGTGTGTTAAGATGCTGTTTTAGATGTGAGTGTCTCAAGAACTACATAAGGGCCCTCTGTGTACTTGGCTCAAAGCTGCTGGCAAAGGCATGGGAGTAGGTGGAGAAAAGGGATAGAGATGTATGTTGGATCCTCTTGGCTATTCCTCTGTCTGAGTACTGAACACTACATATAGGGATCTATTCCATGGTCATTCCATGAAAAGATCACCAGAGAGGACCAAGATTGAATGAAGAATGGAAGAATCTGACTCTAATTGACAGGTAAACTTTCAAACTTAGGGAACCCAATAGAAAAATAATTTTCTCCTAAATGAATTCCACTTATAATTCTGCTTAGAAGTGCTTTTTCTCTTGAATAGAAATGTTCATAGAAGTGATAATCGGAACAAATATTAGTAAAACACGTAAAATGTTTAAAGTGCCTTGTTTTCTTGTTGTATAATTTATGTCTTGTTGCAATAATGCTGCATAACAAACAGCCCTGCATCTAAGTGGTTTAAAACAACTGGCTGTTTTTATTCATGAGTCCATGGGTGAGCTGGGCAGTTCTGATGACCTAACCTGGGCTCAGTTAATCTGTGTATCTCAGCCCAAGTCTGTAGTAAGCTGGCAGATGGACTAGGGGCTAACTGGCCTGGTACTTGGCTCTCCTGCACCTGTTCTCCTGTTCTCCAGAAGACTGGACTGGACTTGTTCTACAAGAGAGAGTGAGCAGAAGCACACAGGGCCACGTGAGGCCTGGGCTTGACACTGACATTGTCATTCACTACACTATGTTTGTTAAAGCAAGTCATGAGGCAGCCCCAATCTGAAGGTTGGGAAAGTTGAATTTAATGGGAGGAACTTCAAAGTCATATCGCAAGGATTATGGATACAGGGAGAGAAAGAATTGAAGCCATTTTTGCAAACAATCTAGCACACTTGCTATTTAAATTTTCCCTGTACTGAAGGAAACTTCAGTAAGATGATAGCCTGGAGGTAAATGATATGAAAACTGAACATAATGACTCCACAGAAGTCTCAGAAGCATGTGGCTGAGGTGGAATGTGGGTCTTCACTCTCCCATCACCCAGCGTTTGCTGCATTGTGCGTGATTCTATTTGCGATGTAGTTTTTTCTTTAAAAAATTGTCAAGCTCACTTTTGACATATATAAATTCAGAGTTGTTAACTTTGAGACAAAGTATATCTGAACTAGTTTTAAAGACTCTTTACTTTTTATTAGGCAGGAGAAATGATATTGGGACCTAATCAAGCTCAGCTTGCACGTATAGGAACATCCATAAATATTCTTTGATTCAAATGAGGTAAAGTCATGGAGGTGTTTGGGTGTTTGGGAAGGTGAAACTGAATTTTCAAATTAGTTACATTGGCTGCCTATCTTGTAAAAATTGCAGTTCAGGACCCATGGCTTTGGGTGAGAGCCATGGAATGCAGGCTGATTCTCTTCTCTCTAGTTTCCGAGTTGTATCCTCTTTTTTTGAATCTGAACCAGCATCAACTTTTCATTCCGAAAATAGTGCAGCATTTCTCCAGGGTGTTTGGGTTTTTTTGTTTGTTTGTTTTTCTGGCTCAGAAACATCTGTGCACATAAACACACAGATGTTTTCTTTTATTATTAAAAATATTTATTTTCAGGTAAGGTAGCATGTGCTTGTGGTATGACATAAAATGCTTTTAGTGAAAAGCAAGTTTCCCTCACACTGCTATCCCCCAGCTCTTTGTCCAGAGGTAAATGGGACATATTCCTCCAGAGTTGTCCTATGTATATAGTATATATAAGCAGAAGCAAATATTTTATAAGCTGTTTACACCTCTTATTTTAATATAAATACAAACTGCTGTGTACATTGTTCTTTACTTGTTTCACTTAATTTTCCTTAGAGATTTCCTCATCTCAGTATAGAGAGAGCAGCCTCATTTTACTCACAAACACATCCCATTTTCCAGGTGATATACTTCTCAGGTGCCCCTTACTTTGTCTCTCTTTTCCTGTTGTCCACATGCTATTCTGGGGGATTCCTATTTCCATACTGGGGACTTTATCTGTCCCAGATGGGTCCTGCCATCTTGATGACTCACATGAGGTAACAAGGAATCCATCTTTCTTCCCATGTCCCACTTTCTGGGAGAGCTGGAATGTTTCCCATGGCATAGGGCTGCTCTGCCTCAGCTTTGCCACTGAGTCTGAAACTGACCAGCACTGGTTCCAGTAATGCAGAGATCGGTCACATTGGACAATCTTGCTTCTCAGTTTCTGACCCAGTAGTATTTCTTGTTTTGTTTTTTGACACATCAGAAACGTATTTCATCAGTGCTAAGCTATTTCTCTTATTCTGCTGGCTTATTGAGATTAAAGCCAGACTGTGACGGCTCTAGCCCCTCAGAGCCCCTCAGAAAAGGCACCATTTAAGGTTGATACGTCAAAGCCATACCTCATCCATTCTTGGGTATCTCAATTGTTTTGAAGATACCCAGGATGGGTCAGTTAGAAGGTACCCTTCTCCTGCTATTGTTCTCATGGTCTGGGAGGTGCAGATAAAACAAGACTTCTAGGGTATGACTTTTATATGTCAATGCAATCAGATTTTTGTTAAGCACCTTATATTGTAGAATACAACATAATGTTTAATTTTAAACTATAGTACAATGTTCATGAGCATGAAATTCAGGGTTAGCTGGATCCTGTGAGACCTAAGTCAAATTATCTGACCACTGTAAGTCTCCAAGTACTCATCTGTAGAAAAGATTAATAATACTTCCTAGCTCAAGGGTTCTTTTGAAGATTAAATTAGATATTGTGTATAAAATGGTCACAGAGCATCTGATACAACAGTCAATGGTAGCTGTGCCCTTGAACCAAAGACCAGTATTATCAGCTCCTGCAAAAGCTGCTCTCATATCTTCACCCTCCAGGGATCCTAGGCTCTTTGAAATCCATCCTAACCCCTGGCTTTCTCCATTCCAAAGGGAATTATATATCCAGACTCTGGCTCAGAGACCTCAACAACACCCAGTAGTCCTAGACGAAGCATCTACAATGTTCAAGGCAATTCTTTGGCATTACACAACTAATCAAGAGTTTCACTTTTCTTTTTTTTTTTAATTGAGGTAAAAAACCATAGTATAAATAATAGAATTTGACATCAGAGGGTTTGGATTCCTTCTCTTTCATCTACTACTGTGTAACATTGGGGGATGTGAGCCTTAGTTTCCTTGTGTGTTCAGTGGGAATAAGAATACCTACCTCATATGTTTTTAACAAAATACATTGGTTAGTTTGAGGGATTAAATAATATTGATGAGTTCCTGGCACATACTACATGCCTGTACATGCCTGTTAACTGATAATTTCCTTCAGCATGTGTGATTGATATCTATGTAGCTATTTTGTTGGAATGGAGAGATAGCCTGCTTGCTTATTACAAACATTTTATTTATATTCTATCCTCCTGCCTTGAGTTGTCAGGTGAGGGCTCAGCACCCGAAGGTGTATAATAGATGCGAAGTGAGTGATACTTTAACATTTTTTTTTTTAAGGCCAAGAAAACAAAGGGTTTCGTTAGAATGATTCTGGTACTAACAAAGGTTGTCTCTTAGAAAAATATAACCCGAAAGCAGACTGTAACAAATTCTTTAAGTCAGTGTGCTGTGGGTCTGTGTGTATAGCCATTGCCTTCCTATCCTTGCCTTTCAGAATGCACCAATTCTCTTTTACTTAATATTTCATCAGATTGTGCTCTAAGATCCAAGAAGGTCTAGGAAGATAGGCACAACAGAGTAAAAATGACAGCATCATCATGATTAGTTAATTAAAAACTGGATCCCAATCTTGATGTGACACACAGTGTACAATTATTCTTACATGAATTTCCCAACACGTGTCATCTTAACTGTTCTTTATTCCTCCCTCACTTTCACTTCTACTAGGTCAGTTCCAGGCTTTGCCATTATTATAGTTAACACTTCTCAAGAAAAAGTAATCATTATGGATAAATAAATATGTCTGATGGCCTTCCCAAGATTGTACATTCATTAGATTTGGTATGTCTGCTCTTAATATGACACCAGTATCCAAAGTTGAGAGAGAGAAAAAGACCTCAAATTGATTAGCTACTCCATGCGAGGCACTGTGCTTGGCATTTCATATTTGTTACTTTATTTAATCTTCATAGAGGCCAGCTCTAACCTGGAACTGTAAAGAGAAGGGAAGTGTCATTCCCGGCTTTCCCTTTGTGATGCAAAGGAAATTTTAGAATGGTGTAACATTGATGTCAATACAATAATAAACAGATTGCAATAGTCAACCTATTATGAGGAGGAAGTGGCAGCTTTTCTTGAAATCTGACCACTCTGAGGGAGAGTCTTTTCATAAACAAAACAAAAGCGCCTTTTAGAAGTAGGTTCTAACCACCACCCAGTGGCTCAGCCATATTGAACACTGATCACTCCTTAAAGCAACCAGGTTTGGTCTACAGAGCCAAAAGGGGACTAAGGCCAAGGCCAGGGATTATAGAGCCTCACAGAGCTATCTCGGAGCAAGTACTCAGACTTCTTACCCACAAGGAGGTCCTTGTGCTCACCAAAAGCATACCCTGTTTGGGAATCTTGCTCACAGACAGGATGGTTAGCAAAGCATGTGAGTCTTAGAGTACAATCGTATCCTTGAAGATGGACACTGAAACCTGGGAGGTGCTTTTAATTGAGTGGGGAAGCAGGCAAGGAAGGGTAGAGTTATAATATCATGGATTAGTACCAAGACAGAGGTAAGCACCTGGTGCTTTGGGAGCACCCGAGTGTACCTGGAGGTGGGAACAATAAGTGACAAGTGTAAATCATTATGGTGATGCCAGAGGGAAAATTGGAGCCCACTAACTGAGGCCTTATAAGGTTGCACAATCACTACAAAGGCATCTAGAATTTTGTCTCTGATTTTCCTGGCTGAAGGATGATGAGATGGTAGGACAATTCAGACAAAGAGGAAATGAGGAAATGGTAAGAGTCAGAAAAATTCAGAGTGAGAGGAAGAGATCCAGAGAGGGAGGGAGGGATAGAGAGAAGGTGAGAGGAGAGAGAGAACTTTCCCTTTTCTTAACTGGAGTATTCCCTACTGTGATGAGAATAGAATTTAATTTAAAGATATTAAATAATAAAATTCAGATTAGAGAAACTAAAAAATAGAGGCTTTGATAGCCCAGTTTAAAGCTTTCAGATCTCTATTATTTGCCATTTATCTATTGACATTTCCAAAATGTTTCCTTGGAAAGCCCTGCCCAAATGTTACGCACATGTTTTATAGCTAGAGGCCATACCTGCTCATTGTAAGAATGGAAAAGTTTTATTAAGATGTGACTTATTTCCATGCTAGACCTCTAAGGCTTGACCCTAAATCAGACAATCAATAGCAAGATTTTTTCTTTTTCTTTCTTTTTTTTTTTTTTTACTCTGACTCTTCATAATCATATTGAAGGCTTTGTACTGAGTTTGGGTACGAACTGGTTATCATACTTGTGCTGATGTGACATAATGTTCCACTGCAAATCTGAGATGACGTCTTTCAAAATCAGCAGTTGAAGGTGATAGCCCTAAAGTTTCATCTGTCTTAATAAGGTTTCAGAGGGTGATCTTCTATTTTATTCACCTTTGCTGTGCTTCAATAACCAAGGTGATGTAGGAACACCCCCCCCCACCTACTTCTTGAAGGAAGGCATAGCTCAACAAAATGAAATTATTAAATCGGAATTTGAATGGGTGATAGTACATGTCAAGCGTAAAGATCAGATCTAATTAAGAAGGTTTCTATGACCAAGAAGTCCAATGTGTAATCAGAAAGCAGCACGTTAATTGATACTTGACTTTCCATGCAATTCTATTTGCATGGAAATGATAAAGACATCCCCTCAGTGTTTTCACTGCATATTGGTTCTGTATCATTATACACATTTAGACTTGCTACTTTTGTATGATGTACAAGCAAAAGCACACTTACTTTTGGAAAACATTGCTACCATTCAAAGAGAATCTATTCTGTGCTACAAACTCAGCCAGGCCCTTTTCATACATTACCTCACTTAATCTTTATAATACATCTCAAATAGAAGGATTGTACTTCCCATTGTACGGAGGAGGAGACTGATGTTCAGATCCATTAAGTAGATTCACTGAAGGTCACACAGCTAGCAAGTAGCAGATCTGAGATTCAAAACAGCTCTCTCCATCTATGTAGTCCATTCTCTATCCAGAATACTGCAAAACCTCTCTGAGCTTTGTATTGGAAATTACCATGAACTGTAACTGAATAAATACCCGTCTTAAGTTCTGAGTATTACAGTTGGGCCCAAATAAACATTCCCATTACATACCACCATAAAAGCCAGGACCAATTCTAAAATTCAGGCACCTTTTTTTTTCTCTTTTATTTTCTTTTCGAGGATTTTGCAATGGTTCATCATAAGAAGTGATTTCTTCCAAATAATTTTGTGTATTAGCTAGATGTAAATAAAATATCAACGTTAAAAAAAAAAAAAACAACTCCTTTACAGTGTGAATCTCAACCAGAGGTGATTTGCCTCTCCTCCCTTCTGGGGCCATTTTTGGTTTTCAGAACTGGAAAGGTATGATCGTATCTGCTGGGCAGAGGCTAGGGATGTTGCTAAACAACCCACAACAAACCTCCTACAACAAAGAATTATACAGTCCAAAATGACAAGAAGAAGACAACCATTTAAAAACCTAGAAGCAGAGAATTCCAGGGAAAGGGAGTAGAAAAATCCCCAGTCCTACCTAAAGCAGGAAGGAATCTGGTATGTTCAAAGAATAGAAAGAAAACCGGTGTGGTTTGATTCTGATGAGTAGGTGAGAGCAAAAGGAAAAGCAGCTGAAAAAATTCTACCAGGCCAGATCAGGTTGGGGCTCATATTCCCTGGTAGAAATTGAGATATTCTTTTTGTTGCAATGAAAAGCTGTTACAGGATTTTAAACAGGAATGTGGGAAAATCTGATGTGTGTTTTGAAAGATAACTTTGGCTACTCTTTGGAGAATGTTCTAAGGGAGGCATAAGTGGCATTGGGGAGACACATAGAAGGTTTTGGAAATCAGGAAGATTTTGTGGGTTTAGACTATGGTGTATCCGTGAAGATGGACAGAGTTGGTTGTTATCAGAAGTTATTTTGGAGGTAGAGCTGACAGGCTTGGTGACGAGCAGGTTGAAAGGAGAAGACGTATCAAAGGTGATAACCGGATTTTTGCCTTGAGCACCTGGGTAGGGGATGATGCTGTTTACTGAGTTGTAGACACAGCTGAACAGAGGAGAAGGAAATATCACATGATCTGTTTGGAGCTGAGTTATGTTTAATGTGACATTCAAGTGAAGGTGCCGAAGATTCAGGATGTGTGAATCTGGAGATCAATGAAGAGATCAGAGATGGAGAAGTAAATATGGGTGTCATCATCATGAAAATGGCATTTAAAACCTTGGAACTGACCAGAGTCACCTGGGGAGCCTATGTTTATAGAGAAAAGAAAGAGACTTAGGAAGAAACTTGGGGAAATCCAACCTCTAGGAGTTGACATCTATTCTTGATAAAAATAATTGCGAGTATCAACAAGTAGACAAGAGTTAGTACGTGGAGCAGAGGAGATCTGAAAACTTATTATGCTTATTTAGTGTGCACTGAACCAAACAAGAAGGGGGGGGGGAAGGTGGAGAGAAAGTTTTATAAGCATGAAGTAGTATAACAAATGTAAGGTAGCATTAATAGTACTTTTAGAGTAACTGACAGGAAGAGTATGGGAAACATGAAAGGAAAAGAAATAGCCTACAATGCCTTTGAAGAGATTAACTTTTACTGACTGGGTCCTTCCTGGGGTCTTTTTGATGCAGAGAGTAGAAGGGAATGTTATCATCACATTCTTGTATTGAATACACTCTTCTAAAACCCTGATGTTTTTACCTTCTAAATTGATAAATTTTACTAAATAAGTCATGCTTATATTCAAGTGTTAGATTTTCCAATTATCTGTATCTAATTTCATCTTTACAGGCTGTTGAGGTTTTTTTGAAACTCTATTCTGCTATTAAACATATTAGTATTCTTTCCTGTTTCTGTTACTTGCAAATTTAACCAATGTGTCTTAACACAAGTCTTACTAAAAATGTTGATCAGACAAGGACCAAGGACCTGAAGGGCTTCACCATTTCCCTGGGGATTTCCCTCCTGTTGGATATTACAACATACCTTGGCTCCTATCCATTATGTATCCGCTAAGTGTTGAACTATATTTTCATCTTTATCCCCCCCTTTTTTAAGCAAACTGTCTAGGTGAAATATGCTCCCACTCTGTCTATAAGATGTCACTAGTAGAAAAGTCTAGAGATTTTACCCCTAAATCAAGCAAGGTCAGTTATAAGTTACCAGAGAATATTTGGTAGCTCCCATGATTGCCTTTTCTAAATGTTCACAAAACTCTTTTTAAAATAGTCTATTTTAAAATCATATTGAGAAGTGTCTTTAAGTTCACTAAGATTTTTTTGAAAGTCAAGGTATTGTCCCATTCGGTCCTTTAGTGCCTATTCTCTACATATTTCTCAGATATTGCTGTTAGCAACGTTGCAATCTAAACTTCAGTTCCATCTGGGAAGGAGACACTCACTT